>NC_046628.1:12470323-12771371 GCF_900324465.2 Anabas testudineus
GTATATGGAAGCACAAGACTTAAGGCAGTATCAGTGCCTTAGGACTAAGCGTCCTGCTATTTTCTGTTTTCTTTCTATATGCATCCATAACCTCCCTCAGACTGGACAATATTTAGTACTTCCACCATTTATAACATCAGAGAAAGTAGACTATAGAAGTAGAATACTGCATGTCTAGTGGTTGTTAATAAAAGGAATAAAATACACAAATGAGCACTCAATTCCACCTTCATTTTAAATATTATGATGGCCTTTGGCTTTGACTTGTATTGTTTTTTTGGGGGGGTAAATAGAAACCTTGTGGCACCTACTGCGTTTGGTTAAGCCAAGAACAAATTAATCCACAAATGAATTGACTCAATAACACGACCTGGTTTTTCAAGTCTGCCTGGTAGCAATATATAATGTTTTTATAAGGTTATAAAACCAAAGAGCGCCCAGGATCCCAGATTTCAAACATTTCATTAATGTTCCAGAGGGCCGTGTAGTGTTTTCTTCCATCCTGAGACACTGTGCAGCTCTCTGTGTTTGAAACACACTGATCTGAATGCAAAGAGGCAGTGATTGTTATCTCTGCCTGACTATAGTCTTAGTGCTAGTGGTCTGGTGAGAGGCGTATCTGGATCACTGTACTGTAGGATAGACATTATTAGACAAAATCAAACTCTTAACTATTAGTCCTCACCTGGGATTTCAGCTGACTGATTGCTTTCCAGTCCTGTCCAACAAGCTGAAGAGGTACTGTGGTCCCATAGTGCTTCTGTTTTGCTGTTGGTCTGTGTTGTACAGTTGTGTTCAAACGATTCTCTGTGAAAGAAAATATAATAATGCTGTGAAAATGCATAGAGAAGTTCATTGTGTTCCTCTTTAATTCTTAATTCTGTCACCGTCTCTAAAACCAGACCATGTCCATCTTTGCGGAAATAAACAATCTTCATTTTCTAAAGTGATTTTCTACAAATGATACTGATGAATGAGACCGACTGAACTCCTCACTGATAGATCGTCCTCATAAGCAACATCCGAACACAACCTGGCAGTAAAGCAGCGTTGGAATACAAAGTGCCACTCAAACAAAATCACAGTATTTGATGTGTTTTCTGTATCACAGCACCCCAAACAAAACTCTGAATGCTTTTGTTTTTCATAACTAACAATTACCTATTCTGCTAAATAGCATCTCCAGCATTTTCCTGCCTGTTCTGAATATAGTATATTCACCTGCTTGAAGCTCGTCTTCTCTGTCTTAAAGAAATGAGCACATCACTAATCAACACTCTCAGACATCTAGTAATGACAATAGTTGGCCTGTGGTGAAACCATAACTACTCCCTCTGCCTCCACAGCTGATCAAGAATAAAGAGTTTCCAGCTAAAAGGTTTTTTCTTCGGTTGCTGCTGCTGTTGTGATAACTCCTAACACAGGGCTAGTGTCCAGGATACAGTGCAGGGATTAGACATCGCTTTGGGGCATTGTTCCCAGTCTGCTTTTATCTCCACTCTGTGTTCTGACAGGGTGTTAACTGGAGCCTTTAAAAGACTACCATTTTTGAAGCTCTGCCGTGTTGCCAGTCATTTAACCGTATGTTTGCCCCCAAATCCAACAAACACCGCCTCAGTCGCACTGTTGAGCGATGAAGTGGTGTAAAAATGGCCACTATCCCAAGTAGCGCTGTCACTTAAGCAAGTCATCATCTCAAGTCTCTATATGAAAAATACATCATGAGCACACGAGTTACTGGAAGACACTGCTAACAGGGTTCCTGCAGTAATCAGCTCCCTGCAGTGGGGAAGCTTTCTCAGAGTTTGGGTCTCTTACTAAAACAGCAGGGGTTATTAGCACCATTTGTTTTAGTGCAAACATCTTAAATCAAATGTTTGCTTGTTGTTTTTTTTTTATTTTTATTTTGCTTGTTTTCTTCTACTGATGCTCCATGGAGCATTTCCAAACAGCAGGGAAACAGATTTATTTAGAGCGTGATGTCAGTGAAAATTTGAGAAGTAATGCGTGTGGTCTCGGTCTAATTTATGACATGTTTGGAACTTGAAACTTTGTCCCTTGTTAATTTTGAATCACATTTCAAACACAAATAAACACAAAACACACTCCAGGGGGGAACACTGGCCATAGATTATCATTACCAGAAGATTCAGGGTTCACATCCCATCGTTCTCTCTTCACATGACTCACCCAGCTAAACTGCTGAGTCTGCTTATTATCATCCGGCATTAATAACCCAGGTCAGGCACACAACTCCCCAGCTGAGCTTTGTTCTGGTTTTCCTCTGAGGAAACACCACTCTGGAGTTCATCACAGAGCCAGCTCCAGCTGATAGTGAAGAGCCAGAGGTGACCAGCTCAGCAGTCCTCAACCAGCTCCAGCCTGATGATGAGAAGCAGGCTCTGGCAAGGACAAGGCAAAGGCATCGCACACTCAACAGCGAGAGACGCATCCTATTCTCATTAGTCCAAGAAAACCACACAGTCTGGGGGAGGTGGGCACGCTGAGTAAGGGAACGCCTGACAAACTCCGAGAAAAGTGCAGATGTGGGAAAAAGGTAGGATATTTCAGCAGAACAGGGTCAAGTCCATGTAGTGGTTATCCAGTTTATGAGGCAAATGCACACGGATGGAATAGCCATCGTCTTTTCTGTGGCACACTTCACATCAACTTTGAAGATGAGGTTCCCAACTGTACAGTGTATAGTTCTCTGACTTCAAAGTCTGCAACTGAATAACCATTTTGTTAATGTGGTGTGCTATGAAGTTTAATTCCCGCTTATAAACGGTTTCATATTAGTGGAAATAGTCTGCAGGCTCATTTCTTTTCCACGTGTTTGGGGAAAGACATTTGGTAAAGTTGAAATGTGCTGCTGGTGCGGTGTGTTGATTGTCTAAGTGGCTTTTGTTAACCAGAGTGTTGTAAGAGCTACCAGAAGCATTAGGGGAGCGGTAAAAGTGGCACCAGAACCCAAAGCCTTATTTATATGTTCAATAAAGGAGAGCATAAACAAAGGTCTTAATAAAGCGGCGTTCTGGCCATAATTTGCTCCCTTTACGCACCAGCATACACAAGGAGAGCTTGTGCCATTTATATTGCCTCAATAAAATCAATGCTAGATGGAAGGATTGTCTGAATAAGTGGGAATGTGACTCTGTGTGTTTGTGTGTAGGAGACTGAAAAGTGATACAGTCTAACCAAAGCAAATGATTTTAACCACATCTCCTATGTATGAATATACATGTTGCACAAGCATCATTTGCTACACACTGTAGTACTGTATACTCTTTTTATTGTGTCATGTTGGCTTTTTAGTTTGTGACCACTTAAAACAAAGCCATCATCACTGCTCAGAGAAAGAAAGTCATTTTTGAGTAAGACACATAAAAAATAATGAAAGAAGATCGAAATATATTGAATTCTGTGTTTGCCTTATCTGGACTGTCCTTATCATCTTGGCATTTTGTAGCACACCTTCACAGAACAATGTTTTGGTGATGTGCAGATCAAGAGATGCTTGAATTAATACTAAGAGAAATCTGGTTGAAAAATAAAAGAGACAGCTGATGCTTTTTTAGCAGTCATTCAGTGGCTGTGTTGGACAGTCTTTGGTCATGTTTTGACCTGAAAGTCCCCAAATCTCTGCTTACCAGCACAGTTTGCATTTCAGCGCTGCCAAATTAACACATTCTCAACAGCCTGTGAGCTGTTGGGCCCACAGAACAAATGACCTTCATCAGTTTCTCAGCTCAAAATGTCGTTCAAATTGCCCTTTCACAACTTCAGCACCACTCGCCCTACCCCCCACAACACACACACACACCAAACAAACAACAATGTTGAGCTTTATTAAACCCCAGAGCTCACGTTCTTGACTGAATGCAGCTCACTACTTGACAGTGAACCATAAAATGATGTATTCATAACAGTCTTCGCTTTCCTGACACAAATGGCATGGTGTTCTTTTCATCTGGACATTTGATGAGGCCTTGTGTGCACAGGTCCTCAATGAGACAGAATACAGGGTACACATACATGCCCAAATCAATAAAGAGCACTCCTAATCACAGACACTCTTGTCTGATGGCGGACACAGAAAAAGTGCACAAGGACACACTCCAAAGTCACACTGACAGCCATTTTGTGCAATCTTAAAGAATATATCAGATTGAAAATTAAAAACAACGCATTTAGCAGCTTCAAGGAGACTCTTTGACATTCACAATGCTTTGAAAGGTACAAAAAACAAGTGTGGAGGAGACACACTTGAGATAATTCCAGCATTGTTTGACATGTTTGGACACTGTTTAGTCACTACTAAAACCTCCAGGAGGAAACGGGTTTGAATTAAGAGCATGTGGAATTAATTAGGACAGAGTGTTCAAACAGGCCAGCTTCAAGTAGAACTGAGACGACAAAGACAACATGGTATAAAGAAAATACAGCTTTTCCCCGTTTCCATATGAAAGTATGTTCTTGATAAGGCAAACTTAATAAAATAATCCCTTTTTCTGCATCATGAGCATCTATCCACAGCCAGAGTGGATGTCTTTAATCAGAGCACTGACAAGGTTGACATGATCCAGCAAAGTTTCTGAGCCAAAAGTTGGCGATGACATCAACCCACAGGGAAAAACTTAGAGAATGTTTACGGCCATTGTTCATTTAATAATGGGTGATTGACAGGCATATCACAAACTCAATTTATCCCCAATCAGAGTGGGTAAATTATGGTAATTCAAACAGAATGATGACTGGGAATAGAATGATGAATGATGCACTGGGAGGAAGATCCATCAAGCAGATACTCTTTCATAAATGACCTTGGAGGCAAAAGCAACAAACTCTACTGCCCTCTCCTATCTCCTATGATTATTTATTATTGTCATTATGTACTATTTTCTCAATTCATTTTTTGATGAATTAAGTAGTCTTTTATTATAAAAAATGCCAAAAAAGCTGGTCTTCATTTTCTGTTGATGACCTACAGTCAACTAACCTTGTAATTTGTTACTCGAGCCATCAAGCAGGGTTCATGGGGATTACAGGAGCAAAGGTGAAAAGTGCCTGGTAATCTTGGCTTGATTCCACAGCAAACATCTGACCCAGTTGGGGGACATTATGTCAACACCCTGAAGGTAGCTCTGGGAAACTTTTAGGTGGCAACAGGAATGTGCACGAACTAGAAAATAGGTAGCAATGTGTGAAAGTCACAGGAGATTTATAGGTGGATGACTTTTTACAGCATATTTGTCATAATCAAGCCATTTAACATTGGGCTCCAATGGTAAATAGTTCTTCTGTGTGATCTCTCTATCGCTACCTCCACCTTGAATACTGAACTCATTTAATGACACACAAGTGGCCTGATGTCAGCACATAAGTACTCCATGGGAAACAGAAGGTCCTGGAGCAAAAATTCCCCTTGGCTCAGCAGGAGTTTAATGTTGTCTGAGTAACCAGTGCCGTTATGCCCCCGGTGGGTGACACCGTTACGCTCCCCACTGCTGCAAGGGTTGGGCTCGCTGCCTGCCGTGGAGCCTGTGCGACTTAGCAACAAAGGTCAGAGTCAGAGAGCTTCTGGTGCAGAGCCGTGTGAAAGCTTGTTAATATGGTCCCAGTCATGGATTTCATTTACAGCACCCTGGAACTCCTCTCTGTCATGGGAAGCACACATTTGGCACACTTTCAAATCACGAGGAAATAAAATAATAAAACCTCAACTGGCAGCAGAAAAACACAGGGACATCTGCTATATAATCACAGTTTGTAGTGGCAGCTTCGTCAGTGCCGCAGTGGAGATAAAGACTGATACGAGTGTTTGATGAAACTGAAAAATGGTTGTTTCTTTGATTAACTGATCAGTTCATCTTCAGACGATCATGGAACAACACTTTTGATGCCTTAGCTTGGCCAACATACAGACCCTGAGAGGTAAAGAAGGCATTTGTGTTCTTGCTTTCATAATTTGTGGTCTTCAATTAGCAATTGGTGCTTCCAGTTTAATAACTTGTTATCTTGAATTCTTGCATTGGTAATTTATGGGCACTAATGATTTTTCCTCCTACATTCTGCACAAATGTGACAATTGGCAGATTCTTCTTTGTCTCGTTATAATTTGTATATCTGGGATTTTTGGATTGTCAAACAAAACAGACAATTTGAAGGCGTCCGCTTGAGCTCTCAGTATTCTGTAATATAAACCAAGAACTGCTCATTTCACGAGGCGTTTGAAAATATGAAAATGACAAGCCCGAATCTTTAACAGTCTTGAATTTGTCAATGTTCTACTAGAAACTTTCATCCATGTGTAGCTATTTAAGGTGCCGCTTGCTCTGCTTCACTGCAAAATACATCACAAGTCTTTCTGTGGAACATAACTCAGACAAAGGCAGCAGCAGAACCTCGTTTGGCCAATTTGTTAGAATCTCACCCAGGTATGAGATGACCTGTCTTGTTCCTGTTAACACATCGGCCTATTAGGAAATGTTCGTATGACCTGAACTTGGGAAATGTGATGTGTGAAATTGATGCCCTGTGGGCTGCTGCACCCCACCACACTCTCCCCAGGGCTTCAGGTAATCACTGTTATGAAATTAAATAAGTGAAAATGTAAAACCCCTAAATTACAACTGCTGTCCTGAAACTGATCGGAATACATGTGTTGTTGTGGAGTTTTTCTTATAGCTACAATAAAATAGCAAGATCCGTTTTATAAACCATCAATGATTTGTTGTGAAATACTGACTGGGTGGAAGTTGAGCTAAGCCAGACGGATTTAACAGTGACAAGAGAAATCTGAGCCAACTGGGCTCTCCAAGCAGACGAGAGAGAAGACGCGAGAGAGGTCACCTCTGACCTGCATGGCTGCGAAAGTCCAAGGCAAAAGTCCAGAGGTGGCGTCAAGTTTCAGCTTGTGTGTTAAACATTTGTTGGGAGGTTCAAATGAGTCCAAGGCTGCTACAAAGAAATGAATGCAACACATGGAAGGTCTGCTCACATAAGCACAGTCCAGCTATTTCCCCCCCTCCCATATAAATATCCCCAGTGCGGAACAGCAACTGGTTGATCAATCTGTCTTAATGGACAAGCACTCAATGGCCAACTCTTCTTACCTACCTCCGGGGTCTGAAATATCCTGAACAAGTCATGTGGAAGATTTGAATCCATTCATACTGAAAAGATACTAAATGCATCTGACTTGAGATAGGTCACATCATGGTGATAATGCCTCTCTAGGGGAGGACACTGTTTGCTAAAGGAATGTTTTACTACAGTCCAAAAATATATTCGGAGCTCAACTTTCATTTGTCTAAACATGCAGCACGCAAGCTGCATGCAGTGCTCGAGGCACAGACAGTCATGTTGGCTGAAGCAGTACAGCTGGCTAGTAAATACTGGCTGACACCAAGTGTGTCAACCATTGGAGGAAATCATTCACAAACGATCCCCAGCTAGGACAGAAACATGCACAAGACAGACAGGGAGAAGGAACCCGACATGAAAGCTCAAGGAGTGGCATCATCAAATATTTATGCAAACATGACATTGCATGGAGATGAACTGCTGCATCTTTTCTTAGCACCCCTTCGCTTCGTGGCAGTGCAGACAAAAGTGCACAGGCAAAGTTTGGTCTGTAAGTCGTGAATCATCAAAATGCTTTAAATGAAACCCGTGACCTGCTGGCGTTAGTAACCCCACGCTCACAGTGCTCACTCCAGCCATTTATCCCAGTCAGTCAGCCTAAACTACCCCTGAGCAGGTAAATATGCTGCCAGCACACATCAGCTCAGACTTTCCCACCCTCACACACAAACAAACTGGCAATGTCGGGCTTTCAACCAGTCTGAATGAACACATGGAAAAATGCATCAAGGGAAACTTCTGATGCTGATGATGAACTGTTGATGAATAAATGAACAACTTCCTCATGCTTCAATCGCAGTTTTACACATTTGCCCTTGCTGGTAATTAATTCCCAGGATCCCACAGTAAGTGTCATGAGTGCCAGTGTGTTTGGATGTGAAAGTTTCCTGCAGGCTCCGACACTCAAGTGCAGCTCCAGCACTCACCACAGTTTTCAAACACTGTGTGTATTATTCCTGTTGAATGTCACTGAGGGCACGGAGCTCTGGGGACTGAGATGTCATGAGCTACAGCCCAAAGGCTTGAAATCACACTGCACACACACAGACACACAGATACAAACACTGACATCCCTCTTATATCTTATATTTGCTAAAACAGAAGTGGCTTGTGAGTTGACTCAAGTGGTGCCACTGATTACCAAAGGGACTTGGAGCAGCATCAGTTCTGCAGCGTCTCCTCTCCTGTGGCGCACACTGGGTGGACTGAAGCTGAAATGTGAGGGTCCCCTGTGCACTACTAGGAGAGAATACGGGGGAAAGTCGTGAATCTAGAAAGCTTGTTTACACTGGAGACCTCTCTTTCAGCCCGAACATGTGTTACACATCTGTAGTGACAAAGGCTTTCATAAAACATGATGCACCCACAACCGCCAAAGGAATGAATGAGGAATCAAATGCGAGAGACGCGTCGCAGGCGAAATGCACAGTGACAGACGCAGACATGCCATTTTTAATCGCGTTTTCATGTCAAATCTAATATTTTCTCTGTAATGATGCATCACATTTTCACTATTTCCTACTTTTGCGCATGGATTTTTGATTTTACACGAAAAGCAAGATCAGTTTGGCCCCTTCGCCTCTCCTGCACATCTTACCTTCAGCAGATCTGAGGAGCACATTGTCACACACCGACAGTGAGACAGAAACAGCCTGAAGTGCTGTGAAAAGAACAAACTTCAGACTCCCGGGGTTCATGGTGCCCTGCTGGAGCGTGGACGGCAACGGTCAACTGTTTCACTGCAGCGCGACCATCATACAATCCCGGTCCAGCAACAGCTGATGTGCGAGAGTCCCCCCCAAAATAAAAAAAAAAACACTTCCTGAAATATGATCAAGCGCGGTGCTTTCGGAAATCCAGAGCACAGCTGATTCCAGTCCGTGCGCTTTCCCCATTCAAAGACGCCAAAGTCATACGCGCAAAAAGTGAGAGCTGCGACGCAGGCAGAGACACACGGACACACACACAGAGACACACACACACACATCCAGAGACACACACACACACACAAGCCGCTGCTGATCTGTTCCAGCGCAGCCACAAGCGAGATGTGTGAGCACCATGTGCTTCAATGGAGCCCTCCGCAAGGTCCTGAAGGCACAGTGCGCCCCATGATCACCAAAATGAAGAGACAAGGACAGAGGTGGGACTTCCCCTTGATGCCTCCAAAATAAAACCGTTCCAGGGCATTTGTTTCAACAGCAAAAGCGAAAATAGGGAACGAGGGGACACGTATGAGGAACACTGACATGCAAGTGTTGTTGTTTCTCAAATGTGAGGATTATTCCAATTGAATAATTGAAAACACATCTTTTGGCACTTCATTTCCGGTCTTTCTCCTGGTATTCCTTGTTGAGCTTGACCCGATGTAGTCAATAGGCATGTACACAACATCCCACACAGCTCACCCTGTCCACTTACAGGGGTTATTATAGATACATGCTGTTATTTAGTCAGAGTCAGCTGAAAGAAATATTGTGTGATAAGGTGCTGATGTGTTTTCACACATCAAAATATACACAAGATCCTGTTGCAACAGATCCGTTTCCCTGGACCTATGCACAGTATGGATGTGGGCCATTAATGTGTGCTCTGCACCACAGGGCTGTCATTGTCAGAAGGCAATGCAGGGAGAAAACAGGCAGATATCCACATGCAGGCTGGTTTCATGGGCACATTTTCTCCTCCAACCGGAGAAAATGGAAGTATGGCATTCAGGTATGTTCTGCTTCCAGCATGAAGGCTCATATGAGTGTCCCAGCAGTGCATAATGTTGCCTCACTCTGTTTGAAATGGGAACTATAGGGGGGCCTAGTGTCCTGATGTTCAGAAGCCACAATTTCTCCAAATGATTCCATCGGCATTAAATGTGAAATTAAAATAAAGGAAACCGAGGAGTATTCCTCTGCATGCTAATTTTACTGGAACTCAACATTCAGCTAGAGGATACGACAAAGCACTGATCTTTTTCTCTCTTTTAAAGAGCCAGCGGATGCTTGAAGGGAGACGATAAGGTGCAGAGAGCACACAGAAAATTAGGACTGTATGCTAATCTGCCAGGACACACAGTCCTCAATGGAACAGCTCACATTTATGGAGTTGATTCCATCTCACCGGTGTTATTATGTCAACGCAGTTAGAAAGAAATTTTGGAACTTTTGGAAACAAACTTTACAGCCACAGTTGAAAGTAAATGTAAGACATTTATTACAACTCAAATAAAGTACATATCATTATATTCAAAGGGAAAATACACAGTGTGAAATGTACAGAATGAATGTATGTTGTATATCACACTATATAGCAAAACCATTTTTACATTAGACCAGTCCAGACCAGACACAACTAGTTTAACCCAGAGCAAATTGAGAATACATCAATACAACACCATAACTGTCTTCATGCAGTCCTGGTTCATACTCACCTTATTCCCCTTTAAAGCAATTATGTGCCAGGTGTGTTGTTATTATTAGATTCAAATTGTTCAAATGCACCCACACGTACACGTTCATGCTCACTAGCATGAAGTAAGGTTTACAAAAATAGTCTCCAGCCTAAATTTAGATGGATCAAACAACTGGATTGTGAACAAAAATAATAATAATAAATAAATAAACTTAAAAGGTTTTAAAGTCTAATAGGTGAAATAAAAGTAACGAGTGATGAAAAGTGTGTTTGCTTCGCTGTCTACAGTTCCAAAAATAAAAAGTTCTCATCTTTGTCTCCATCATGCTGTCGAGCAGCACTCTGAGCACAATCACTTCGGATCAAAACACTCAAATCTAAATCTGCAATCGCAGGACTCGGTCCATCGTGAGACAAAGACAGAGACAAAAGCGCCATTCAAATCAGCCCTGTCCTTTAGCCGGGCTTTTACAGTGAGAAGAGGTCACATTCCTCCATCTTACAGCTAATAGCTGGCACTGGATGATGACAGAGCCCACTTCAGGCTTCCATCTGCTATTAGTTGTATAATGAGCATGGCAGTTGAAGACTGTCCTGGATGGGACTGTGAAGCATAATGAATGATTCTGTCTTATTCTGTCTCGTTGCTCCACATCCCGTGTGATCATACCAAAGTGTCTGTGTGAGGACATCAGTGCTTTATCGAGCAGTGAGAGGTCACTGTGCAGCACATTACATTACAGTGAGGCATTCTGCAGAGGAAGGCAAATTGCAATCAAGAGCAAGTAAGATAAACATCACACGCTGCCACATCAGAAGGACTCAATGTGATGTTTGAGTATAAAGAAGATCATATCTATCAAAAGGGCACTGTTGTCAATATTCATCTGTAAAATAATAAGCATTGAACTCATTCAAACCAAATAAAGAGCTATTTTTGTACATCACATTAACAGTTTCATCAATTCATTATCAGCTATTTGGTTGATTAAATTTAAGAAAGATACGTAACTTTATGATACGTCACTTTGGCCGTGTTTTTTTAAGAATATATTGTAGCACAGGTACAGAAAACACCAAACAGGGTCAATATCTGTTTTATTGTGCCTCTGTTCAACAGAACTGATGAGCAGGAGGGGACTGTAAAAACCTACAAAACAACAAGTCATGTACAATAGATGCCCCTCTAGATTTTTAAAATACTGCCAATTCCTCTTGTTTTAAATAACACCTACGTTTCGGGGTTATTAAAAATAACTACAGTGACATTAAGCAGCAGAAACAATCTGGGGCCAAAAGGCAACTAGAGCTATGTCATCACCTACACTGAAATCAGAAGTTGTACTGTCAGTGTCAAAGGGCAAAGTTCACTTCTTCAGTTTGTGAGTGCTGCAGGATTTGTCGTGTCATCGTCTTCATCTGTCTTTCAGTTGCTGCTCCTTTGAAGAATCTGATCCAACAGTTTCTGCAACAACAACAAAACGTAAACACAAAATGATGGTTATGGGTCACCAGACTGATCCACGCAAAGGTCATGTAGCCTTTGTAATCCATATTAACCCACACAAACACACCACATGTGCTTCAAGCCCCTCAGATGTGAGTCCTGTACAGTCCTGAACAGGAACCACTGTTTAGGTTTCTGCTTCTGGATCCACTGACACACCCCAATTTCCCTGTGGTATCTACTAGAGCAGCACAGTGGGTGGAAAGGCTATGTGTGGGCACCCACTCCGTCTGCCATTCAGCTGAATGGTGGCACTGCACTGTAGCACTCTCTGCCACTGAAGGGCCTTTTGTTTCACGAGGGACACAGACCTCATACATTCAACACAATGGGACTGTTCACAGCTTCTTTCTGTGATGACAGAAAGGATGCGGGGTGCAGCGTGAACAGGAGTGACAATAATTTATCAAACAAATCATACTCGTTTCTTTAGGGGGTGTTACTTATTGACCATGCAACAACAAAACAAACAACAACACCCACATTATATGCTAAAAATGCCTCTGCATTTTATTTAAGACCAGTTTCTCCCTGCAAATCCATGAGAGGAGAGCTAAAGCTAAAGTTTGGTAGCAGTGACCCCTAGTGGAATACAAAACGTATTGTTTGAGTATTGAACTTAATATGGACTAAAATAAAGTTCCTGTCTTTGGAGATTTAATTTAAAAAATGTATATCTTTTTTTAATTTAGTTTTTAATATGACCAGATAATAAAAAAATGTGAATTTTTACTTTAAAAATAATTTCTACACAGAAATATGAATTGAAAACCAGTCACTGTGACTCATTGTAATTATTTATTTTTACACATTCAACAGAAGAAAATCCAGAAATACACCATGCATCCTATTCATCCCACTATTTTGTGATTCTAAGGTTCTTGTATAAATTAAACTCTGCTTATATCGCACTTCAGTATTTTCAATAACTCATAACAGAGGTGGAGAGCAATTTAACGCCATTATTTTCAACAGCTGCACGGCTGTGAAAAGAGGAAAAAAAAACCCATTATGACCACAGCCCTTTAGTGCTGGTCATTACTGCAAAATGCTTCATCCTTTGCAAGTTTAATTGAGCTTGTAGGGGAAAGGTGTGTTAGTACTTGCTCAATTGCCTGTGGGTCATATACACATTTAATGTCCTGTTCTATAGCGCAGGCAAGTGCTCGTTAACACTGTGGCAAGCTGCTTTGAGGCTGTTTGCTTTATTCCATATTTTAAGGGATTTGGTGATTCAGTGCATCTTTTTTATTTACTAGAAACCTCAGGGAAAAGAAAATTTGCAGCTCATGCCCCGCATTTGTAAGATTGATTGATGATCTTGTTTTATTTTATCTTATTAACCCCTTAATAAATAGCGCACCATTTTTTTCCCTCTTTTGCAGCTTTAAGATAGAAAAATCATCTCATTCCACAGGGTCTGCAGTAGCATTACTTATACTAGATTTATGTGCCTTCATCAAAAACTGTTTGGACAATGAAATATTGAAACCCCACACTCGGCCACGTTGGAATTTAACGTTTTATCAATTTCACTACAGTGAAATGAAAAAGCAATGGAACGGTATGTAGTTTCCTGGGTTTCTGCATAAATTGGTCAAGAAATGTGATCTGATGCTCACCAGAGTCACAAATATCAACAAAAAAACAATGAACTATCAAGCAAGTGCATCCTGTAGCTGTGGATTAGACTTGCATAAAATCCAGGAGGGATTCTGAACTATTCTTCCTCACAGGACTGTTCACAGGACATCTACTGTGAATGGCTCTCTTGAGGTAATTTCATAGCATCTCTATTGCTTTGAGCTTTTTCCACCATCACTCTGATTGTTCAATAGTTGTGTTCAATAAAGTCATGAAACATCATGACTGTGTCTTATAAGCTTAGCGATATGGTTTGTTTGTTGATATCTGTGACTTTAGTGAGATCAGGTCATATTTCACCATCACTTTATGTACATAGAAAACCAATGAATTGTAAATAGAGTCTTTTTTTACCTTTTTGAAGAGCACTACTCGCTGTCGGTTGCTCAAACAAACTTCCCTCTTCTTTTCTTCCTCCTTTCTCTTCTTCATGTCTACAGGTGGCCTGTAACAACATGTCATTTTAATGTTTTCTTTGTGATTATTAAAATTTAAATTAAATTTCCATGCACTCTTACTTCTTGTATGGCAACTGTATACGCAAATGTGAACCTTTTCTCAAGAGTGTTAACAAATGTTATATGTCTAAAATAATAATAAAAATATGTGAACCTGCCATCATGACAGGACAAAACCATGAAATTCCAAAAGGTTCACATACACTTTTTCTTGCCACTGTACATCTACTGTCAATGTAACATGTCTTTTTATCAATAGTTAAATCTGCCAAATGAAAATAATGGCAATGAAATAAAAATACTGGAACAGAAACAAGGGCACCATTTTTTATGGAGATGCTAGTTATTAAAGACTTTTCCTTCTCATGTAAGAAAAGAACACCTCTATATCTGTAGAGAAAGCATCTGAAAACATGCCAAGGTAGAGACTAAAATGGAACTCACTGCTTAGATCTGAGCTGTATCTCTCTTCCAGTAATGGCTCTGTCTCTGGGCTTTAGAAGGTTATCTGGAGACACGAGTACGGAAACACACATACACACAATACTGATAGAGTTGAAAGCTCAAAAACACAGCAGTAAAATCACTCGAGCCTTTTCTGGTGTTTGAAGCCTTCGTCGTGAGAGCCTTCTCTCTTGCAGAAAAAGTATAATTTAGCATCAGCCCTTGAAGAGAGATATAACTATTTATACAAGTAGACTCTATCATTTTCCCAGCAGTCACGGACACACTGGTGCATCTTTGTGTGACGGCCAGTAGAGGGCAGAGAGAGATGCAAAATGTCGCTCATAAATCTTCAAATTCTATATTGTGTACTGTGAAGCCTGGATCTCTGAGTGGAAATATCATCAGACAGAAGAGTGCAAGAGCTTAATGACATTTGAAGGTCACAGGAATATTTCCGCTGAAATCCAATGCTGGCTCATTCTGAAACCTTGTTTTGCAATAGAGGAGCAAATGCACTTATATACTAGTCTTATATGCAATAAATCCATTTGTTTCATATCTTTTACATTTAGTTACAGCTCAGAATTGTGATCCATAATCATCATTCTTGTTATATTTTCTTATTATTTATCAATGTATCTTTTTTTTCTCAATGTAGTTTCCATCATAGTACCTTTCACAGTGGTGGACCGGGTGGTGTGGGCTCTCTTTTGCCTGACAGCAGCTCCTGACTGTGGGTCTTTGACAGTCGCCAGTTCCCTTCTCCCCTGTGTCCTCCGCTCCAGCTCTTGCACTCTGTTCTGGGAACGACTGATGAAGTCTGGTCTGGACCTCTGCAGTGCTTCCTGCCAAAACCAGGAGCATATTTCTGCCCTTGACAAAACATTTAAGGCCAACACTACATAT
This sequence comes from Anabas testudineus, assembly GCF_900324465.2. Classification (NCBI taxonomy): domain Eukaryota; kingdom Metazoa; phylum Chordata; class Actinopteri; order Anabantiformes; family Anabantidae; genus Anabas; species Anabas testudineus. The sequence goes on from NC_046628.1 coordinate 12,485,837, forward strand.
CCAGCACATCAAAATATGGCTCTGGGGCATCCCAAACTCCAAAGCTAGTATATATGTGTCATTCACTTTAAGTGACAATGTCCCACAAAAACGGACCATAACAAAGGAGTTTAAAGACAAAAACAAATTTCTGCATCAAAAAACAAACAAACAAACAAAAAATCTAACTGAATACATTATTTTATTATGTCAGAAATGACCTGCGAACTCACCTGTAGAGAAATAGTTTTAGGTGATCCTTCAGGGTCATGACTCAGTGAAATAAATACAGCAGGAGGCAGACTGTAGCGCTGGACTGGGCATTGATCGGGACGTGACTTCATACTTTTCCCCTCATCTGTCACTAGTAAGGCAAAGAAGATCAAATTGTTTTTATTTCCTACGCACTTGACTTGGCCTCACATACCTGAGTACAATACAGTTGCTCAATAGACCTGTGGGCCTGCTGTGACATATTACCTCTTGGTATTCACAGCATCAGTGTTGATTTGACAAAGATGTAGCTCCATGAAACCAACAACTGAGCTTTCAGGAATTTCAGTTAATTGTAACAAACATCAATGTTTCATGAGGTGAGAAATAATGATTAGATATTAGTGGAAGTGAGAAGTAATAATACCAGTATTTCCCTGGGGTGAAGCATTGGACTCCTTCTCTGAACCGTTTTGTGTTTTCTTCTTACTAAGTTGTCTTTGGAGTTTGATATTGGCTATGATCGCAGCTGCATTGAGGGCAAGCACTTCCTCTCGAGACTGATGTGAGTGGGGATCTGAAACACAGGAGGGCTTTGATGTAACTGAAGACTGTGTGAAACAGTGACATTGGCTGTTATTGAGCCACTAGTCTGCTGTTACGCACCACGAGCAGGTTTTAACACAATTTCATAATGCTGTGCCTCATTTGGAGGTTGACTCTATTAAACATTGAATTTAAATTATGTTGCCTCAGGCCTTGGTAATTAAGTGATGACACTCTTAATGAATGTGATTAAAAAATAATTAATAATTTCACACAGAGAAAAGACATCATGAATGAAGAAAACATTCACCCTGCAAAAAAACTCCCTCCTCATTTTACCAATTTACCTAAATATTCAGCATTCAAACCCTCACTTCCTCTCACTGTTTTAACTATTTCACTTAATAAAAGTGCATTTATGTCACTTGTGATGAGATTGTATGAACTTACACCAATCAAGAGCTGTGTAGGCTTAAAACTTAAGCTTGAGTGAGTCACATGTCATAAAAATGAAAACAGTCTAAAGACTTGACTTCAGACTTGATGCAAAAACATATCAGTGTGATATTTTTTATATATAAAGTAATAAAAGAGGCAGTAACAGCCAGGCCTTGAATAGCCCCCTCCTTAGCAACTGTCAGTTCTGTGCCAGACATAAACACTATCAACGCAAACAGTTGTAAGGTGACTTAATTTGAACCTGAAATAAGGGAGGTGTACAGCTAAACTAAAAAACTATAACTCTTAACTGCACAAGTAATTTGAATGAGTCTAGTCAGTGAACAAGCAGCACTTCTGCACACCTGATGGTTATGCAGCGTAAACTTAATTCTATGATGTTCCTGTAAGTGATGCCAAAGTGCTCCTAGTTTAGTTTGATTTGTTAAAAATACCGAATTGCTTATTTACTCATTTGCCATAACTTAAAGATGAGATGATTGATGGCTGAAGACTAAATAAATAGATAACTTTGAAAGGTTGGAATTTGGCCCCTGATGACCAGTGACTCTCCTCGATAACTGTTTACAGATTTCTGTCCCCACAACACAATTACCACAGAGAAACACACACAAGTGTAATAGCTGCATTGCAGGATGTGGATGCCAAAATTGATTCTAACACATCCAAATAGCTTATTTTCACTAGGTTTAGCAGCTTGTGATTTGTCTGCCTCCCCTCTGCTGCCTGTAAAAAAAGGGGACTGGAATAGATTATGTATGTAAAGAGATGTGTGGGAAAATGAAAGAAGGTGAGAATGAGAAAGCGCCTCCAGGTGCCAAAAGGGCCTCTGGGTCTAGGCACTGTTATTTGACATTAGTGCAGATAGCTAGTATGATTGTCAATTGAACTCACAGCAGCAGATAAAGACGCCGTCCCACTACAGCCTAATAAGGCCTATCATTAAGACATCAAAGGTGAAAGACAATATCAAACACAATAGTTCAGCCCCAGAATGCTCAAATGTGTGAAATAACTTCAAGCTAGAACACACAAACGGCACAAAGGAAGTGTATATTTAGACACTGTTATCCTTTGAAAATGGAGATCAGAGACAAAGGGAGTCTGTGCTGACAAGAAGTCTGTCAGAGTGGGACAGAGACGTGTACCTGGGGCCTTGATGAGAGTTAGGCACGGGGATGCTCTCCATTCTGGATCCTCTGCGTTGCCTCTGTTTGGCTCCAAGTTGTTTGCCACTGGCTGACCTGCTTCTTTCACTGCTGTTTCAGGGCTGATGAAACCACTGTCAGAGTTCACAGGGTTGGTATCGGTCTCCTGTGGAAGGCCAAAGCTCCATTTCCTGCCAGCTGCTTGGGTCACATTCTCGTTGTTTGGCTCAGTGTGTTCAAACACATTGCCATACCAGCTCAGTGGTCTGTGCCGTCTGTCCGATCTCTGTCCAACAGCCTTTGGAGAAACCTCTGATGGAGAGGGTGCTGTTCTGTTTGCTGGGGGGTTGCTCAGAAAAAGACTCAGTGTGGATCTGTGTAGTGTTGCACCATTTTTCTCCGGATCTGGAGTAGGTGTATTTGGTGTTACAGCATGGTTCAGCTTTCCTCTGGAGTCTAGCTGGTGATTGAAAGGTTCTGAAGTGTGTTGTGAGCGACTCCATGTGCTGTTGTCCTTGTACACACCCTCTGTGTAGCTGTGTCTATACTCTGGGTGCTTTGTCCCACGCTCTGTCTTGGCTGAACTATAGCTTTCTGTCACTTTGATAATGGTAGCTTTTCTCCTGTGGACCACTGTGTCTAAACCATGGCTGGCTGTTGGGGTCCCCTCTCGTTTTGTACCCAGGGCAGGGCTGGACATCACCCTTTGCTCTTTCACTTTCACTATAGTGGCCTTCCGCTGCACTGTGACCTGCCTGATGTGTGGCTCCATGGTCTCATGTGCTGATAGCGGAGAATTGGCCTCACTGGACTGGGAAGAGGAGCCAGGTAGGCTGGCTGATCTGCTCACCTTCCTGGAGGAGATGGTGATGGAGGAGAAGCCTGCTTTGTTTTGAGGTATGAGCGTAGTCACTGCAGAACTTGTCTGTAAGTGTGGGGGCTGTGAGCTATGGTTTGTTCCACACAGTGGAGTTGTTGCCCTCAAAGGCTGAACACTACTTGTCCTATTGAAAGAAGCATGTGACTTGTATGTGTCTGTGTTGTTTGCCCCTTGCAGCTGAGTGCTTGGTCTCCAGGGCTCAGCAGAAGCTGTTTGATGCAGAGAAGCATGCTTAAGGGGCTCTAAACTGGTTGTTTTCATCAGAGGGGACTTCCAATCGGGGTCTGAGCTGGCCCCAGTGGGGAGTTCGATGGACTGACTGCCTCCAGGGAGAGCAGACGCTCTGTTGGTATTCCAGCCTCTCCTCAGCACTTGCCAGCTTGCAGGTCTGTCCCCTTCGTTAGCAGCAAACCTTAGCTTTTCAGGCATCTACAGTGTGCAGATATAAGAAATTCGACTTGATAAATACCCATACATATGCATAAAAACCCCATTTTGTTATTGGTAATGCCTCATGCTAAATATTCTGTCATTAATCAACGCAATAAAACAGATGTCACATCGATTTTGCCGTTTCAACTGGTGTTTTCCAGTAGCAAATAGAGAAAACAAAGCTTAACTTCATGTAATACAGCATGAAATATTGACAAAATCCCATCTCTCTAATACTACATTTCAACAGCAGGTCAGTTGTCTTGTCTATCTTCGGGGCTTTGCTGTTTGTTCTTTAGTCAGATGACTCTCCCCATGCTTGACACTGTGAATGCCCCAGTAGCAATGGTAGCAGCAGCAGGCAAAGCCAGCAAACAGCGTGACTTATCCCTCACAGAATAACAATGAGACTCAATAGAAACTGAGAAGCAAAAAGCAAAGATTCTGGTCCTTGGGATAGGAGATTCTGATGGTGATTATAGAGCATGGAGAAATACTGATATGTCCCTGTTGTAACAGGCTTCAGGTTCATGATGTGGTCTTCCAGATATTTTATTTATGAATGTCACATAAAACATGCTGGCAATCATTTCTATGAAAAACAAGTTTGTACCTGTGTTTAAGAAGTTTCACAGCAGTTTTTGCACAATACCGTGTTGTTGTAAAGGATCAATGTTACCAAACTATTCACTAAAAGCTGAATGACAGAATATATTCTAGTTAAAAGAAAAAGTAAAAACATCCTTAACAGAAGTATTAGCAGTTACCTGCTTAATAATAGGAGAGCGGTGATCAGCAGCTTGCCCCGTGTTTGCACCTGAAGCACTTCGACTGGTGTGGCTCCTCTCCAGATCTCCATCTATTTAGGCAAAACAAATGAGCCACTGTCACATTCCTCACAAGGCATGCCCTCATCCTTTATGTACTATGAACACACACACACACACACACACACACACACACAGGGTTAGGATTAGGGTTAGGTTTACAAGCCAGGCATTTGTCTGACTGTATGACAGTTTTGACTGTGTCAATAATGACGTTGCACCGTAAAGTGAATCTAATACCACCCCTGAGTCACTTCTCTACTTACTTAGGAGACATAGCAACTTGACTGATACTCTTTTGCAACCGTGACTGTCTGCCTGGCTGCATTTCCACCTACTGCTGTTACCATGGTGACAGGCTCTCACTTTGGGATAACCCTTGAATGTGGATAATCCGTGGTGTTTTTCATTTTAAAGACGACAACAAGAGATCAGGTAAAAATATACCACTTAGCAAATGCGATTATATACCTGCTGCTGCCACTGTGTGTCTTATCTGTTTCTTATCTGTTTAAAGGACCCCACAGCAACAAGTGCCCCCCCTCCCCCTTGAAAGAACTTCTCTCATTACATCCTCTAGCTGGGCTCAAATATCCCAGAGGAAAATAAAGAAGCAGGTCCATATGGCAAATACCCTCTGAAATCCCCACCCTCCCAATTTATTCCTCATCCTCATGAGTTTTATCTAAATGGTTAGTGTGAGCAGAATGAAAATTGGCCAGCCTGTCCAAACATGAAGGCCCTCGGAGCAAGAGATCCAATTTTATTATCATTTGCTCATTAACATCAGGCCATTTTAAGTTTGTTAAATGTGACTTTTATGGAGGGAGAGGCCAGTAAGTGCCTGCAATGAGACCTCCAGTCTGATTAAAACTATTTTTGCAAAGGGTTGCTAGCAACAACCAGAAAGACAGAAAAAGAGAGCAAAGCATGAGAAAGGATAATTTGCTAGCTGGAGTGTAACTGAAACAATTCTTCCTGGAATAATGGTGGTTGGATTTTCTGATTGAGTTTAATTTGGTTTCAGATGTAAAATAGTGGATTTGAATGTACTGATGGCTGAGCAACAGCAACTAGCATAAAAACAAGACATATTTGGAATCAGTCTTGCATTTAAATATTTGTTTCTTGTTGATCATCTTTCTGGGATTTCAGCCACGGCCAATTTGGGTATATGCGCCTGCATACCATTATTATTCACTGTGAAGCAACGGAAAATATGAATATGTATTCCCCATTTGTCTGACTCTGGGAGATGTATACTTGATCTAAGAGCATCACTGGAAATAGCACGTGTCACATACAAAACCACAAGTTGTCAAATTGAACTTGGCATGTGAAGAATAAACAGTTGTCATCATGTTTATACAGCATGTGGTTTACTGTTTAAATAATGTTAGGAACTATGTCACTTAGCTAATAGACCATACAGAAGTTGTGAATACTAGTTAATAATAGTCTCATATGATTGTACTATAGTGTTTATGTAACATTTAACCAACAGTGTTTAATGTTAATAACGTTTATAGTCCTTAAAAAACTGATTTCCATTGCTGCCATGGAGAGATGCTTTGATTTTTGCAAGCAGCCGAAGCCTTGCCAGGATAATCTATGTATAAACAAGGACAGAGTTGAAAGATCAAACCTCAGATCAAACTCAGAGAGTGTGGGGCTGCCATGTTCAAAGATTAACAGGGCTCCTTCACAAATCAGTTTGCATCTCTCCTTATCTTTCTGCCTCTCGCTTCCCTCGCCTCAACCGTGTCTTTTCATCTGCTTTTCAGGCCTAATAGCACATTTTCCTTTACTTGAAATCCTGCCACCACGAAACAACACTCGGGACCAGTTGCACCTGAAATTGACATTGACAGCTGACAATTTTGAAAGGTGTTGTTTAAAGTGATCATCCAGTCAGTCAGTCAGTCAGTCAATGTGTAGCATTTGAAAAAAGGACAGGGGCAACACTGCTGCAAGGAGCTGATTAGAAGCAGGTAAACCGTGTGGCAAGCCAGCCCTGAAATAAGCTTGTTTTCCATCTGGCTAAGCTGGCCCCTGCAGTTATCCCCATGGCCACATTTGTTCTAGCACTGTTCAGAAACTAAGCATCAATTGAAACAAAAGCTTTGTGTGATTCTGGGAGTTTTCTGTTGTTCAAGAGCACTACTGGATGTTCTTAAATTTGGTTTAATGCATCGCTTGGAGGTGTGACATAATGTTACATAATGACTGGAATAATCGTCAGAATTAGGAGGGTTGAAATCCCGGCTGCCATATAAATAATTATGAAGTTATATAACAACTTGCATGTCCCTTCATACCCTGTGCCGTGGGTATTTCTTGAGTCTTCTGAAATATTGGAGTGATGGGTTGTTTCAGTTTCACCTGAAAAACAAAACACAACATTTGCTTAAGTTCTCTCTCTTTCAAAAGGAGGTTAGGATTAGCCATATATATGTACTGTAGACTCACAGTACATATGAATGCAATATGAAAACTTAAGTGTAAATTTAGACCAGCTGCATCAAGTTGTTGCCTGTCTTTCCATGCTAAGCTAAGCTATGTAGCCAGAGCATTCAGTACACAGCTATTGATCTGTCTCATCCAACTTTCTGAAAAGAAGACAAAATGTCTATTAGTCCTAAATTTCTATCTATTTCTATGGGCACTAAGTCTTGGGACTTAGTCTTGGCTCATATTAAATCAACTTTTAATTTAAGATGCTGTGGTAATTTATTGCAGTGATATGCTTTGTGCCTCAATTCAGTCAGATCTTCAGTACAGCACAGCAGCTTATTGATTTTGAAGTCATATCAGTTCACTGGGTAATACTACCACTGAATTTTCTCAGTACACTGACTTGCATCCTCCGAGGGCACAGAGCTCAGTATCTGCCACCATAGCTCCAAATGAGTCGTAAAACCTTTTGACAACGTGTGGATTTCCTGCAGAGTAAGCTGTTTTCAAAGGATGCCGGAGCTCTGCCTTCTCGCCGGGTAACTGGGACTTGCCTACAAATTGCTCTCTGTGGTACTATGTGTGTTTTAGTCTGCCTCGCCTGGCACTGTGCACCATCAACTCCATTACACAGCACTTTACCTTCAGACCTGCAGAGCTTACACTGTCTAACTAACATGTAAGAATCACAATCAGGACAGCCTCAGAGGATCCAACTTAAATCAATCCGGAGCATTTGCAAAATCCTGTTTTAAAAGGGTGTTACCCTAAGTGACAGACATGGAAGTCATTCTGTGAGGCCAAGATATAGGACCTTACTAAACAGGTTCCTAGATCCTTTGCAGTATCAGAGAACACTCTGTTCAAAGACTTTCTGAATACATGACTAGGCTTTGTTATGTGTTATGTATCTACCTGATTGTGGTTGCAAGCATCAGCCAGCATCATCACTCTTCTTTGGATTGGCAGCCACCCAGTTTTGACCTGAGCAAGATAACTCACTTTGGGTTGCTCCTTTTTCGGAGCCTGCTCTATATGTGCTCTCTCCCAACTTCCTCTGCACTCTGGAGGAGGAAAAGGTCCAGTTTGGAGGGACTCCTGGCTGCCCAGCAAACTGTCACACTGGCTTGAACTCCCACATGATGAAGAACCTCTGCTGAAGGAGGGAACTCTCAGCTGGCTCCAGGCATGTCCAGTCTCCTCTTTGTCTAAAACAGGCATGGATGTTGTCAGCTTATTAAAAACTGGACCATGACCGTGACCTTTGGCTGTGAGAGGATTGCTCTGCATCCCTTGTCGGTGCTCCAGCCAGTGGTCCAGCTGGCCTACTTCAATTGCGCTCTGGGGCCGAGGTGCATGTGGGAGGCGAGCAACAGGAGTCAAAACATCCTCTAATATCAAGCTTTTCCAACAGGACTCATCTCCTGACCTCCTCCAGCCTGGATCTCTTCGTAGGTGGGCAGGTGGCCTGCGGAGAGTCATCCCTCTGGAGTTCAGGTAACAACTTGCAGCTCTCAAGTTTCAGGCCTCAATAAAAGCTCTTTATAGTAGAGATAAAAATGAAAATATCCTGGCTCAACTGGACTTCTAACGATGAGGCATGTCAGAAAGCGGAAGTGCTGGATGTCATCTTTGTTCCAGATCTGTTCTGAGAAGGTATGAAATTACCATTAAGAATGAGAAATATACTGTATACACATTGTTAAAGATCATAAGACACACTACAGTTCCCTGCTTTCATTAAACTACTCCCAGTGCTGATTATACTACGACTTACCAGCACCTGACAAACTATCCTTGTTCACTTACTTCCAACTCTCCTCAGCTCTCAGTGTTTAGGAAGTAAATATTCTCTGTCTTGATATAAACTAGGTGCTACTGGGTACTGTCTCCAGTCAGGCATGTAGCAATGTGAGGGATGCTTTGCCGAACAAAGGAGTTACTGAGCACAAGGACTGAACATCCAATGCGAGGAGAAAGCTAGAAAAAGACAGAGGGATGGGCGGGCTTAAAAAAAAAAAAAAGAAACACTTGTTGATGCATTTCTTTATGTAACAAACGCCCTATTTATCAAAGCACATCGTTAATATTTAACATTTTAATTACTGAACTTTCTAATTTTGGGTTTCAGTTAAACTTTACAACACAATTTTAAAAAGACCAGATCAAGTTTCCTTATATTCACACTAATGAGCAGATTATCCATGTTATTGAATGACTCACTTACTGCTTCAGAAATCTGCTTTGTTAAATTCCCCCTGTTTCAGCTCCTCCTTGTGATCTCGTGGCTGGTGGCGGATGATGAGGAATTGCTATCCTCAAGCCTCTATCTAAACCATGTGACTTTAGCAAGACTGCCTTAAAAAATGGGCCAGTGTCCTGTTGGATAAATACTTGTGACCCACATGATGTCCCACAATGCATGAGTGAAAGGTATTTACAAAGCACAAGGATTTGCTTGAGGCAGAAGGCAAGATCTTTGCTTCATATTTAATTTAGAGGCAATTTAACACAGATCTGCAAAGATACAATTTCTTCCAAAAAGGAACTGGCAGTCGCTTTGATGTTTAATGAATTTCAGTGTTTCTCAGAGGATTAACAGTGCCCAGATGTCTTTCAAAGCAACTTTAGTCCCACTAGGTACAAAAACATTTTCAGAACGCCTTTCCAAGACAGAGATAAAACAGTGATGTCTTGAAAATCATTTGCTGTGACCTGCTTTAAGACACCTTGGAAAGCTGAGCTACATGCTACAAAGTAAATAAATATGCAATGATGTACATGTTTTTATCTTTTTGTCTTTGCTGCATGAGAAATAACGTCAAAACAAATAAAAACCTCCCAATAGCAAGTAATAGTCCCAATATGTTTGAACAAAAGAGGTAGATTCTTGTGCAGCTGCAGAAGTTGGACTGCAGCAATGCCCTCTGCTGGCAATAGTCCAAAATGACAAGTAGAGGAAGTGACAACAAAACAGGGCATGGGGGTCATAAGTTAGTGAGACTTGTCCGAGTGATAAGATACAACCACAGGATGCAACATTTGTGCAGACACGATGAATAAAGATAAGCTGGTATAAATGCGTGCACCAGGTGCATCCTTTGATATCTATTACTTAGCACATGCACTACTGACATTCAATTCTTATTAGTTCATCACACAACCGCCCAGAGTAACGGCTCACATTAGACCCCTACAGATTCATCACTAAAGAGGAAGGAAATAGACATAGACAAGATAAATTCTAATTCTGGGCTTGAATAAGATATATTATTGAATAAGATTTTTTTTTTTTTTTACCAAAGAAGCATCCATTCACAGGAAAACACAGATTAATTATGATATATAAAAATAAGTTGTGTGTGTAATTAGTGTGGTCTTTACTGTTTATTCATGTAAAGCTCAAGATTTTTTTTTTTTTCATGTTGACTGTCTTTGTATCTCAGTATGTGCTGTTGCAGTATTAGTGCATTTCATTATTCCTGTTTATTATTTATACTGCCTATTAGCACACTAAAGCTTATTTGTTTTATTTTGTATGTTTTCAACCACCACTTATATTAGGCTAATAGTTTTGCACATTGCATTGTGTTTATCTATCTCGTGTGGATTATAGTCTATTTGCATGACAAACAAAACCAAAGCATCGACTTAAATCAGTGTGTAAAACCATAGTGCGTGTTTGCACTGAATGTTGTGATGAATACAGAGTTTGGCCATCGTTTAGATCACTGTTGCATTACAACAGTAACTATTTCTTAGTGTTGCTGTTGCTGTTAATCACCCAGAGAGACTGTCGCAGTTTCCGCGTCAGTGTAAACAGCGCTGGAAGTTCAGGAGGCTGCGTGAACGCCTACACGGTGAAAAGTTCCCGGTCCCGTCCTCCCCCTGGCGGAGCGTCCTGTCACTGGTGGAAAATGGCTGCTCGGAGAAGCTCTCTAAAGCTCAGAGAAGACTGAAAAAAGTCCACATTGACAGCAAGGGGTCACATCTGGAGCTTTTCTAACAGGGGAAACGGCAACTCGGGGAAGCCTCGACACTGAGAATGTCTCGCTGGGTGCCCACTAAAAAGGAAAAGTATGGTGTTGGTACGTATGAAAACTTGCATGCTCCATCGTTAGCTCGTCCTAGCTCTGTGCTCTCAGATTGCACAAGTTTGGGAAGGACTGTGCGTGGAAAGGGACCGGTGGCTGTGCGTCTCATGTAGGCGACAAACGACACGTTTGGGCCACTTTTCTTAAAGTGCGGGGATGCAAACCTCGTGGGTCGAGTGTTTGCCAGGCAGTTTGCATGAAATGCAAAACAGAGGATGTGTGTCTTTTGTGAGGAAGAGGACTGAGGGGATTGGGAATGGGTAGAGGCGCGCCTAGCTGTAGCGCTGTTTCCTGTGTTGTGGGGCCTCCGCTACAAACTAACCAGCTCCTAACAGGCTACGCGTGACTTGTAGCCGCGGACTTTGTTGCTTGCTTGTGTTTATCGTGCCGTTGTTTTGCCACCCAGAGAAAACATATGTCGGGTATTTATTTAGAAAACTGGCGCCCCCCCCCCCTGTCCTGAGAACAGTCCCGTTGAGCTCCCACTCTCTTGTTCAGGGGGGGTCAGTGAACGCACCCACCCTCACTAAAAGCATCTGTGGCCACTGTTACTGCTGAGCAGCAGCCTGTGTGTGAAGGTAGAGCTGCCATTAATAGGAATCAAATGTGTTGAGGGCATGTTTTAATTACTTCAATCTTACAGTTCACTTGGAAAAAACTGACAACTTACATTAGTATGTGTTTGTTTTTTTAACTTCAGCTGCTACTAAACCATTTATTTCAAGGAAATTGAGAAATTTGCATTGAACCACAGGGTTTATTTATTACATGAACGCCAGAGGCTGTGACTACATTTGAATATAACTGAATAGCCTGCACAGAACACATGTTTGTAATCTATAATGTCTTTTATTTTATTATTGTTATTATTATTATTTTTATTATAATTATATTTGCAATATCATTTGATCGATTGAATGTAAAGTACAACCTCCTTTGTAACCTGACAATAGAAGGATGGCCAGAAATGTGGAAACCAGTTGTAGGATTTGGTTAAACATGCTCACTGTGCTGTACTTTTCCTGACATAATAGTGTAATGAAACTAGCTTTTTATTGTTTGGGGGATCCCCTGGAACACCCCGGTCCTGTTCAGTCGGTAATGTAGCACATTATATGTGCCTTCAACAAGAATCTGATTTCATGTTGTTATTTTTAACCCACCACATTTGTACTGAGAACATTTTAGCTGTGTCCATTAGTGGGAGTGTGGGCTTGCAGCTGTACCGGGGATGCTGATGCTGACTGATGGATAAGTTCAGCAGGTTATGTCAGAGCTTTGATTGGCATCTCAGTCTACACCTTCCAAATGAGCCCTGATATTTTCACTCCAGCCCATACATGAGCTGGCAGATATGGTTGACTGTGGTTTAACTTAGTGTTTGCTGTGCATGGACTGTATGCTATTCTGGTCGTAATCATTGACTTGACATATTCTCAGATATCCATGGAATCTCAAAAATAAAGGTTCTTTCAAAGTTTTGGGAGACAATTCTCATGGGCTCAACAGATGCAGGAGTGGATGAGTCATTAGTAGGAAGAAAGTCAGCTGCCACATCACGGTTGCAGGGGATTGCTAGCCATGGTACTTTTTAATACTTCATGTGTTGACCAAGTAGCACTAATGAGCACTCTCTGAGCCCTCTTATGCTGGCAGTACTCACTCTGGACCTATTTCCATTTCAGAAAAAAAAAAAAAAAAACTTTTGTCGTGCCATTTTCGACTCTCATAATGTCCCAATAGCTTTTTTGGTGTATGTATGAAAACCGTGCCCTTTAGTTTTTTCACAAAATTATTAAAAATAAATGCTACTGTCTTCTTACATGGAGAATAGCAGTGATAATACAAGGTTTTATAACACCAGTGGATTTACATTACAGTAATACAGCCAAATTAGATTTGTGTCATAGTTACAACTTAAAAAAATACAGATATTTGAAAGATACATGGTTTTGCTTGTCTCTTGTCTCTGTTGCGAAGTTCTCTGCTGGTTGTAATCTTTGTCTATTTAGAAACCAAAGACCAAAGACCCAGTTAGCTTCAACAGGAGCATGTTTGTTTGGTTAGTTAGTGTACAAATTATTTCACCGATTACATCACTGCTTAAATGATAATTAATCTAAAAAAATGAATGGAAGAAAATAGAGACAGGCACACAGATTTTTATTGCTACTGATACAAAACAGAAACTGTATGCTCTGAATACACTGGAATCAGGAAACACTTAAAATTTGTTGCCGATTACATTATTAGTAATCATCTACTTGGTAAATCAGCTGTTTCAACACTAGTCATGATGCAACTGAAGTGTGTGTTTTTCTCGTATATAAAGTCGACTTGCACAATTATGTGCTTGGTTTTAAAGGGTTTTATTTTTATGTATGCTCTTTTAAAATGTGTTTAAAGTATGTGCTAAATACTTTATTTAAAGCTACAATATGAAACTTAACCTAGCACTATCATTCAAAACTGGAAATGAATCCGCTGCTTCACCCAGTCCTTCCTTAAACTTAGCTTTGTTATACTTCTGTCTGCTGGGTTCTGCCATGCTCTGCACAGCCCTTCATGTGTTAGTCATGAAGACAATAAGTAAGAATGCTGCGAAATGTACTGATCAAGCAGAAATTGTTGAAATTCTCTAATTGGTTTGAAGAGCGAACACTCCAAACCCTTTTAGGAGCGAATATTTCTGTTGTTCTATGGGTTACAGGACAAATCAAGAGCACCTTTGCACATTAACACGTTTTAGAACATAATTAGGCAGAAACTGTACATACTGTAGGTTTAAGTAAAGTACGCAAGTTTACTAAACTTAAAAACATATAGCAGGAAGTGTTCTCACTTTGTTATGTTGCTATGTTCCTTTAGTAAAGGATTGAAATACTTTTTTACTTGGTATTTTGAGATTACTGAGCCAGGTTTGGTATATGAGCACCTTGACCTGATTTTAGAAACTGTTCTTGCATGCATCTAGAAGCTTCCCTGTTTCATCAGAGGCAACAAACTTTATTTCTTTGTACGTTTATTCTTAGGATAACTATTACCCTAAGGCATTAGCTCAACTTCCTCCTCCAAACAATGTCTTCTGGTATGTTCAGAATGCTGCCCAGATTTTACTGAGCTGACGTGGTGAATTGACAGAAGACATCAACATTCTCGAAGCTCTCACATACACAAAGAAATATTGACAGACTTCAAATGGAAGTTGATGTTTGGGACTCAGTTCATATCATGAAAGACAAGCAAGGCCATTAATTTGTCAAAGGAATGTTAAAATCACAGTTAAAATCATATCTGTCCTGACCTTGAGCTAATTTCATTACACAGTTCTTTTCTTGTCAAATGCCAACCAGCCTGGTATAAATCAAAGGAATTCAAAGTGTTAAAGCCTAGTTATTCTTATGGCATCTCAAAAGTGCCTCCGGGAAATGTTTTTTAAGCTGTCTCCTGGTTCTGTTGTGAATTTATCAGAAATACTTTTTGATGCTAATTTCGAGTGTTGTCTCATTAATTCTGTTTCATCAGAATGTTGCTGTTTCTTAAGAGAGTTGTGGCTCTAGAAAGCAAACCAGGAACCACAGAGCGACAGCACTATTTACTGGGTCCACATACTGTATCGCTGTTGAGACTTGAGCACATACTACATAAAACATGGGCTGTCATGAGAAATGTTTTCCACCACTTGATGATTCTCCCTTTGTAATTTAGCTTTGTGTAAAGTAACATAATACCAGCTGAGAACAGAGAAAGTGCTGCAGTTGTTTGGACAGATAATTGTCTATCTTGCAGTTGCAGGTTTGGGCAGTAAGGAAATGCTACTTCCTGCAGGTCAGATGAAAGACTTATCTGAGCTTATCTAAACAATTAAATATGCGCGTATAGACGCACCACAGTGCGCTCCAAATGTTGACTCTAGTGCAGTTATGATTCATATTTTTAAACTGGTGTGTGGCGGACAGCAGGCCAACAGGACCGACAACTCGAGACGACTGTCGCTTGGAACAGGTTAGTGGTGAGTAACACACTGGGAGCTGAAAATAGAGACACAGTCGTTTTGTGTCTTGACTGAGGCCATAAGTAATATGTGTAGTCTCCGCCCTGAACCCAAGGAAACCATCTCCCACCCACAGCTGCAGAAAGCTAACAAATATGGTTGCAGTTAAAATGCAGTCTGGGTTACTATGTTAATTCTAACCATATGTATGCGTGTAAATCCCCTGACTTGTACGTTTCCCTCAAAGTGTTGATGCTAGTTGGTGTGAATTATTGCAGAGACAAATTTGAGTCACACCTTTTTTTCTCAGTTTACCTCTTGGTTTTATAGATGAGGAGTTGTCTTCATTTTATTTCATTCAGAAAATTCCTTGTCTGAGGCACAGTAAATATGAAAAGGGGAAAAGGTTGTTGTCACTACTTAGCCCTGGTATAGATATTGTCGCTATTAATTTTGAATAAACAAAGCATTTAACAATATTCCCTACACAATTCAGTTTTAGAACATGGTACGTTATTTCTTGCTGCGTGCACTAAAGCTTTGTCCAAGAAAAAACAGCTGAGCTGACAAAATTGGGCACTGGGTGCTTTTACTAGAGTGAAATAAAGCAAATGATTAATAGGACAGAACCAGGAGACAGAAGAAGGTGTTGTGGAAACAAGTACAGGAGGGTAATTTTTTATTTTTATTCTGGACGTAACAAATTTTTTCATCTTTGTTTGGTCTGTATTACACCCAGGTGTTGTAGATGATTATTCCAGCACATATGCTTATAAATATACTGTACAGGGGATGTTATTAAATTAAAGGATGCAGAGCAGAGTGATGTTTTATCACACTTCCTTTGGTGTGCGCAGTTATATCAAGACAAGTGGTTTTATCAAGTGTTGCCCGTGAGAAGTGTGTAAGTCTCTCAAGGGATGACTTGGTCCTCATTGTCAGTTTTATGAATCTGTGTATCGTGGTGTTTGTCTGTGTGCAGAATATCGATTACCTCCTCATCCGAGGACATCGTTCTGCTCAGGCCCCATCTGCTGCATTTTTTTTTAGCCTGTCCTATCTGATCTGTAAACAAAACATCAACTTCACTTGGATCACAGTTTATTGTAGCTGTGTGCTAAACCTTATAAATAATACCTACTATGGGCATTGTAACATTTACCCTCATAGGTGTGATGTGTGTATAGTAAGCTTTCTGCACAAACCATTTTTGGAGACTCCAATGCTTGATCATTTACTCTTCATGGTCTTGTTGTCATTAGATGTTGTCACTTTGTCAAAAGTTTGGCCATCATCTTCTCCTCTCTTCTTGGAGGTCAGTATGAGTTTGATATTATTCATCCTGAAAGGGAATTATATATTAACTCTGGGCTGTGCTGCTTGGTGAGGCATTTCTAATAGTACAGCTCCCAGCGGCTTACCGTGAGATGGCGACTAAGACAAATGGCAGCTGGCCTGTTTAATCAGTACATAGCTACGTGGTTCTACACTGTTCCTTCATGCCTCACAACTGAGACAAAGCCAAAACACTTCTACATCTTGTTTTAAAAATTGGCATCATTCAATAGATTGAGGCGAGGGAGTGAGAGTGAAGCAAATGTGATCAAGTTAACCTTGGGATTTATCTTTTAACTTCCAATTAAGGTGCAATTCAATCCATTTGTAAGTGTGGTTTTACATCATAACAAAGAACTAGTAAATCTAGAGAGTAGTAAGAAATGAGTGTTAGGAATCTTACTTGGTAAGCAGTTTTTGTTGACATCCTTTGCTGCTGATGGCATCATCAGAATGTAGTCTACGTGTCTGGGCAAGATGTTCCTCTACAACACAGGACAGAAGAATGCGTTACCTGTAGTAGTTTAAATAGAAACATTTCCTTACCTTCAGTAAAAAAGGAAGAGATTCCCCTAAACTTCCTGTAACTGAACATCCAAATAAAATCATTCAAACATAATTCCCTCATGACCTTAAAAGGTTACTCATTTGCAGAGCTATCTTGCTTCATTGACAACAGCTAATAAAAAAAAATAAAAAGTGTACAGGACACTGTAGTTTGTACTAGTTTAGTCTAAGTTTGTTTTTTGCAGTTTGCATCTCATATGAAAACCATTTGAATTCATTATAGCGTCGTTAGTGCACCTCATTAACATTAAAGATCCCATTAAATATTATGTTTGTTATTTTTTTAAGCACATAATTTTTGATAATGCTCTTATAATACACTTGGATCATTGCAGAACACCATGCAATTCTAAAAGTTTGCAGTGTATGAAATAGGCAGCGTAGTGGCACTAACATATAGTCATCATTTGTTTGATTTGCAACAATCACTTGACAAATCAGGAACGTTTTTTTTTTTTTTGTTCTTCACTTAAGAAGTTAACAAAATAAAATACTTTCTATTTGGAAAGGCCGGTCATTCGGTTTACCTTATCACAGCACAGCAAATACAGTGAACCACAATGTTCCTTCTTGGCAGTTCGTCAAAGACAGCTTGACATTAAGAAGACAGGACATGCAAATACACACAACTGGGATTTATTATGTATATGTGGGAGGGACTAATTTGGGTCGTTCCTATTGCTCAGCTACACGGGCAGGTGGTCTCCAGTATTGATTGTGAACATGTCAAGCATCTTGTGCATTGTCTGGAAAGAGTCTTGCTGTGCAGCTTTTGCTAGCTTGACAGATGGCTGATGGCGTGTAACATGTCAATGTGAAACAAAGGTCACTTATTTAGACATAATTTAGATTCAGATGGGTGGTAGCTTCCAGACATGGGTGGAGCAATGGGGGAGATACTCACTAGGTGGGTGGGTGACTTCTAAATGGCTTGTTCACAAAGGTAGCCCACAAATAATGAACTGGCCTGTCTCATGTCAGAGTTTGTGGGTCTGTAGGCCCAACAGAGACCCTGATTTATGTGCAAAGACACAGAAAAAGTTAGTTTTGTATATTCTCTTTGTATGTCCTCTTTTAATATTCTAGAACCTTTACACTGTCATGCTGTATTAGGTAGTCATTCAACATAGTTTAATGAAGTCATCGGTTCAAAATCATAACCTTCAGCTTAGTTTAACATCTAAATACTTTCGTCTCAAATCATTGTCACCTCCAGAATTGAGAGATGTTTTTCCCTTTAGCTTATTAAGACGGTGTCCTTTTTATTTTATAACATAGTTGACAAAGTGCCTTTATTGGGGTGCCATAGAAAATATGACATTTGTTGTAACAGTAGTCTGAGCACTTATATCTAAAGTAGTGTGAGTAGAGAGATCTGTCAGTCAGGGCTGTCAGCAGGAGTGAAAAGCATTACCAAGAAAAAGTAATTAGGCACGCTACATCGTTTTGGTTTTTTATTGTTATGTGAAATATCACTTCATATACTGTTAATGTTATATTTCAAAAAGGGATGCATGTGTGTTTATTGGATGTTTGCAGAGGTGGTCTTTGTTTAAGGTAAAGTGACCAAGAGGGATTCCTAACATCAGCAACTCAGTGCAGAACAGACAGTAAACAAACATGATTTCATCCTCCCAGTGGAATGCTATTAATGTTTTGTTGTTTGTTTGCTTGCAAGCTATCAAGCTCTGTTTTTAAATGTGCACTTATCAGATACCACAAAAGTCAGAAAGCTTTTCTTTTCCTAGATGAATGTTTTTCTTCATATGAGACAGGAGCTTAAGGCAGAATAAGCAGCTCAGTTGCCTTGTGGCAACAAAGTTTATTGTCTAGGAATAAAAACTGGAGAAAAGAATTAGCAGTGAATGTAAGACTGTCAGCTCAGTCTGTATTCAGTATTCTTTTACCAGCTAGATGAGCGCTCTGGCTGAGGCTTTATTCTACTAGAGTGATGAGCTTGCAGCTGAGCTGTGGCTGTGCCAGGCTGCCGGTGGGTGAGCTGACACTGGATGACCTGTCTGTTTCTGTGTGTCAAACATGGGCTAAAAGGACCGGCTCCTGGGGGAAACTCACTTCCCAAGCTCTCAGAAGACAGAGTCTAGCTGTAAGCTGTTGGCAGGTATGACTTGGGGTTACCTGTTATAAAAATCTCTTTAGATTAACATATTTATTTTGCCTAAATAAACGTCCCCGTAGTTATTTTTACCACTTATTATCTTGTATTGGTTTTAAGTCTTCTAATCCAAGATGGTGAGATCCATGCATAGAAGAAATCAACCTCTATTTAGGTTACAAAAATGTCAACATTGATATCAGCTGCAGTCCATATTAATGTTGCATTTGTCACCTTTAAAATCTCCCTTGGGTTGTTTTGACGACTTTTAATGGAGGTGTCAGTCATTGATTGTGGTTGCAGACGGGCTTTGGACTGCCACATGCAGCAAGAGACAGCCTTTCAGTACGGCTGGCATTTGATGAAATGGCCTTTTGTGCGTTTGAATGTGTGTATGTGTGTGTCTGGCTAAATACTTGATAAAGTCAGAGCCTTGCGGCTCAGATGTTGGTGGGCCCTGGAGGCATTTAAAATTTCAGTGAGTGGCAGTTCTACTCTGTGATGAACCTTTAGGGATTTAGATGAAGTTGTCTCGCTGCTTGTAGCTGACACCACAGTCTTTTTGTTTTAAAAAGATAAAGATTAAATAGTTTTTCATTGCCCATCATATGCTATCTATCTAAACTTTGAACTTGCACCTCTATGCTAATACTACAAGATTAGTTAAACAAGTTCAGCTACTGGTGCTTAACAAGGATTTAACAGTAAAACAGTAAAAGCATGCCTCTAGAAATGTGCTGCAAAAAACTTAACAAATAAATGGCTGATAAGATCACATGTAGTAGAGAAGCTGCAGCAAAGTATATGGTCAATTGTTTTATTGTGTTATATCTTATTCTGTTTTTTTTGTATACTCTGCATTTAAACTGTATAAAGTCATAATTCAAATGCAGATCCATAATAATTAGAGGTGCAATTTGTATGTGATAAAAACACGATTGTCAGAACAGAACAAGTAAAAATATCCCGCTCTACTCAAATCAGATGCTCAAACAGTCATCTATGAAACCACATGCAGTGCCGTTTACAGACTTAAAATAAACAAATAGGCCGGTGCAAACATGGCTGCAGAATAACCTGTTGTATAAATACAACACTGTACATAGTATTTGGTTTGCTCGCATCAGGTCTTTGCTATGCCAATTAGGTTATCAAATGAAACAGTTGATTCAGTGGTTGTGTTAAAAAAAAAAAAATCTTTCGCACTTGTGCAGATGTATACGAGTCTGATTAGACTGCTGGTTTGTTAGAAGAAGAAGTACAATTAAAGTCAATTTGCTGTTGTTATGAGAGATGTTGTGTTCAAATATGAGCACTGGATATGTTCTGTAGAATCAGGTCGGGGCATTGTCTGGAGTGAATCTTACACACATGTAGACACGTTCCCACTTGGCGATGAGAACAAGGGATGGCTTTTAGGTAAAATGTGCAGAAGGCACAATGTGACACAAAACGTACACCACAGAAATTGTGGTGTTTTGCTTACAGGATATGAAAGAAGAACTATTTACACGATTAGAAAGGCTGATATCATGGTAAATGTTGCCCCCATTTTCTTTTCTGTGGTGAACGGCTCAACTTAAAAAACAATGCCCACTCATTCACTGTGAATGTTCTCGGACAATTTCCTGCAGTATTTGCAAAAAGGTTCAATTAGACATTACTAGGACTTTTCACTAGGGACCTGGTAAGGTAATATTCATTACCTGTCTGGGCCAACATATCAGACAGTTGTGTCTTCACATGATGTCTAGAGAAGTTCAGGGTTCCAGATCATGTCTGAAAATGGCTTAAGCAAGTTGCCCCTGCTACCGGAGAAGTCCAGGGGATAATTCTGCAGTTTAATTGCATCTAATCTATTCCAGCTATTCACCACAGACGGAACATTTTAGAAGTTTTCATTATGTTTTTTTTTTTCAGCACCGTCGTGTGACGGTGTGATGTGTTTTGGTAAAACGTAACCTCAGCCTCATTTAGCATCATCTTAAATAACAGCATGAACAGCAGGTCCTGTGCATTTCCTGCTGCATGTGTCTGTTCTGCTCTACTTGCACTATGAGTTGCAGCAGATACTATTTGATCAAGGTCAAGTAATGTGTCATATGCTTGTCAGTGAAGTCACATTTTGGCAAAGTGCCACTGAAGAGGATTTTAAGTAAACTTGCTGAGTCGATTGCATGCTGAGTTTCTTCAAATATTTGAAGATAATTATGCACTCATTACCATTCATATCACAAGAGATATACAGTAACACAGGGCAGGAGGTAATTAGCTACTTCTTGCTGTGCAAAAGGCTAATCTGTGTAGATTCTGCCAGTTTACTTTTTTTGCTCTATATTGGAGTATATATAGAAAAAATGCAACCCTTTGGTATGTTACTGATATAAAATATGCAAGCATTATTATTTATTATTATCTGCCTTTTACATCGATGAGTCATAGAGAGCGAGAGAGTGTTTCTAAGGCTCTTGTTCATTCTGAAGCTCAGGAGGTGTGTGCACAAAGTGCAGACAGGTTTGCTGTGCAGAGACAATGGAGATACTCATGTACCTCTGCAAATAACACCAGAGACCACTGTGTATGAAGCTGTGTGAAAAGCTCTGCTTGGTTCTCTGTAATGAGCTTGGTTCTGCTCTCTCTCCCTGTTGCATTGGGAAGATGATTTTCAATTAAAGAAATAACTCTGCTCTGCAGAGGCAGAGTTATCAGTTTGTGTTAGATTGTACCCTGAGGCCTGTGTTCGAGCTTGGGCGCATGGCAGGAAGTTCTGCCAAAAGGTATTAATGCTATTGGCATCTAGATCTGGCACATTGTAGTTCTGCTCCTCCCTTTACCTTACTTCACTCTATATGCTCCAAACCTGTTTACTGCTACTGTATTTTTATGAGTTACTGTTAATCTTTCTGTTGTCATAAAAAGCACTAGTGCTTCCTTGTGCTCTACTGGAAAAGCCCCATCTCTTGTAATACAGTAATATCTTAAATGACATTTCCTGCATGCTTTTTAGTTGAGTGAGTAGAAATATGGTCCTACTAGTCAGCAAGAGACCTTCAGCTGTTCCATCTCCCAGCTCAGCTGCTGTCATATTAATTGCAGGTTAATTACAATAGCATTATCTGCACTTTCCAACTTCAGATAAAGCTAAAAGGTTTTAGGTTATGTAATTGGTTTATGAGGAAACTGAGCGATTTTTATTGCTATTTTACACAGCTTCGCTCTGCATTTGCTTCTAAATTAGAACCATAAGGCTTTCATCAGAATGTGTAAACCTCCCATTAAACCCTATTAGAGAGGGACTTGAAATTAATTATCATGATTTCCCTGCCTTTTACATCACTGACAAAGCTCTTCTCCATCTGATTGTTAAAAACAAACTGTATAGTTGATTGTACTGTACTGTACTGTATGTATATTGTATTGCAATGTCACATTTCACTAACCTTTCTTTTAGTGTTTGAAATTATCTTAATTTCTCAAAAGTCTAATTTTGTTGTGATTCTTTGCACTATCCTTACACTATCTTAATCAGATCCTTATAGCTGCTTTCAGACATGCACTGGGAGTGTCTGGGTTATACTGCAGGCCACAGTACAGTCTGGGTAATATCAGAATGTGATCTCCACTGTGTGATGTTGTGCCTCCTTTGCACTCTACTCTGAGGACCCCACTTCTCGTTTCTCCCCCTGTGAGAATGCGTCTGACTTGGACAATGCCCTGCTGAGCACTGGATGTGTGAAAGCACAACTCGACACCTGATTTCTGACATTGTCAGGATTTTGTATATGAAATCGGCTTAGAGAGTGAGTGAGTGATAGCTGCTTTGAGAATTATTGACATATTGCTGACACCTAAATTCACATTTCGTCTTTTCGACTGTTGTGCTACAGGAAGTTATGGGAGTTTATTCATGCAAGTATCCCCTGCTGATGGGCTTTGTTCAGACTCAGTTTGACATGAGGAATTGACAGCCTTGACACACTTGCCACATCCAGAAATGCATACAAGCATGTGGGTCTACTTATCACCCAAGCAAGAGTAGGTAGGGATTTAAAAATTACTTAGTCAGTTGATAAAATCGCCAATAATATTAATAGAAAAATCACTTTCTTCATTCCTCAAAAGTTCTAAATTAAAGTATTAAAAAAACAATTATTATTCAAAACTTATTGTAACTTATTGTAAAGATATGAGACAATTTAGTATAAGACACAACAAGAGGACAGACCAGGAGGGAGTGAAATATTTTTCCCACAGAATTCTACATATGTACTGTATATCATTTTAAGTATCTAAGTATTTTTATAGGCTAAAGTAAAACCTGAAGAATAAAACCATGCACAAGGATTCACAATCGTACCACATTCAAATTGAAACGATTTTATGAGGAATGAAATTTGGCACATTTATAGTCCTCAAGGAGAGACGGTGAGTTTTTGTGAGGAAAAACCTGATATAAACATAACTTTTTGTTTACAATAAAACACAAGACTTGGGATTTGACAAAGGATTTTGACTTAAAACGCATATTAAATTATTTAAATACAATTTGATACAATGGTTTAGACCCTCACTTTAAGGGCGTACATGTCTTTAGTGAGCATCATTGTTAGAGTTCAAGAAGGGAGACAGGGGTGTTCGTACTGTCCGCAGACAGTAGAAACACCAGGTCCTGTGCGCCCCCAGGCCAATGTTCCTTTGGTTATCCTAACTGCACTTGGCAGATCCCTGAAGAACACCTTTCAACTGTACAGCAGAGCTTGCTGCAGCCAACATCATCTCACCACCGGCAGGGTTCAGCGGGAAATTACAGTAAACACCTGAAACAACACCTCACTCAGCTTAAATTTGTCCTGTACAAATGACTACACTAAGATGATGTCAGGCAAGGTTGTGTTTGTTCTTTACACCAGTTGTGTTCTCTAAGGCATCATATTCTAAAGGCTTCTTTTTATTTGGATGGTCAGGTGTATAAAACACAAATGCAGTCTCACGCTCCTAAGCAGGGAGATGTATATAAATTTACATGCAGATCCTTTACAGTCAGGTACATCTTTTGGACAATACAGTATTTGCTCTCTGTGCGTGCGTGTGTGTGTGTGTGTGGGTGTGGAGCCTCTCTCGGCACACTCCGTCTTGCCTTGGAGACCCATTGTGCAGCTGGAGTGTAATCATCCTCTATTCAGTCCTGCTGCCTGGAAAAGGGCATTCTGTGTGCTTATTGAACTCCTCCTCATTCAAGTTAAGCACTGTATTAAATTCATATTCCCTTGTTCAGTATTACAATTTCCTCACAGTCCACAAGTCTTTCTCTTTCTCTCTGTGATTGTCTGTCTATCCCTGTGTCTCTTATAAGGCTGCTGGGGCTATTTTGCCCTTTCACAAACTAAAGGCAAGTCAATTGGTATGATTGTGATTATATAAGATAATAAATAATTGTCTACTAAATAGTGGATAGACCAGAATCACTGACTGTAATGAGTGGTTGCGCTAGATTCACTTCCACAAACACACCATTGACCTGAGAATTGAAATGCCTCAGGAACAGTCAACTAGTGGGCATTTGTGAAAATCAGTCTATACACTTTGTGGTCAAAGAGTTTCATTTCATGAATGATGAATGAATGATCACTGAAGGACTTTGACAGCACCATTTATGCAGTCTCAACTGTTCTGACTCTGGTTATTCCCGATGCGGTGAGAGAAAGGGGGATTTCATATATGCAACCACACCACTTTGATAACCACATGTCTTGGATTTTTATGTATTCTCACTCACTTGCACGTTGTTGGTTTAGTCAAACTGGGACTGGGAAAAACTGTGAGGGTTCACATTGTGTCCAGACTAAGTTGCAGCAGAGCCTTCGGCATTATCTTCCTACTTCAGCATGTTTCAGGGTTTTTTAGCCTGTCTGTCTCCTAAAAGGCTCAGCCTCCAGACTCAGAGTTGTCTCACTTTTCATTTTTTTTCTCCTGCAGAATCCTCTTGCCTCATATTTCTTGACTGGCTCTCTCTGCAGGCTTGCAACCCACGGGGACCTTACAGTAATCATCTGGAGGCTCAGTCCATTTCCAATGAGCACTTTATACGCACTTCTCTTTTCCTCCCTTTTCCCCCACCTCTCCTTAATCAGCATACTGTATTCTCATCTGAGTGTAATGATATGTTATACACTGCGTGAATTAGTTCGGGATATTAGTGAACCCAAAGTGTAGAATTACAATCAGTCCAGTGTTTAGACGAGGCTGCTTATAATTGTGAAGAGGGCGTAGATGTGCACTGGCTAAGTGCATAGGTCTGTAATCTGATTCTTCACTCATTTCCTTTGATGATAATGTTCTCCGAGTTTGCACAGCCTTATGCAAGAGGTTATGTATGGTAATGAGCCCACGGCAAATGATGCTACTGTTTATCCCATTTCCAGAAAAACATTTGCATGCCACACTCCAGGGAGAATATGGTCCACTTCCTCATCCTTTTCGTCTTCTTCCTCTGATGGATTTTTTCTCCCTGACTGCTTCCTAATTGACGTCAGTTTACTCCTGGGTATGCAAATACAGGTTTATGAGTAATCAGAGCTGTCATTCAACCCCCACGTGACAAGAATAATTCTGGTCCCTGCGTTAAATTGCACCATCATCGCCTCACATGTCAAGGTTGTGTTTGATGGTTGTCATTTAGTCAGCATCTTCCCAGAGTGGTGTTTGTGTTCATTTTGTAATTGCACCTCTTGCCCAGTGTGAATCTGTCCCGCTTCACTCAGCTCTTATTTGTTAGAA
Source organism: Anabas testudineus (assembly GCF_900324465.2). Classification (NCBI taxonomy): domain Eukaryota; kingdom Metazoa; phylum Chordata; class Actinopteri; order Anabantiformes; family Anabantidae; genus Anabas; species Anabas testudineus. Next base: position 12,511,655 of record NC_046628.1, read on the forward strand.
CTGAGACCCTGTCTCACTGAAAGTGGTCACATGGGCAGTTTTTCATTTACTGATGAAAAATGAAGCTTTATAACTCTATCAGAGCTGTTGATTGGGTTGCTTCCTCTCTGCACCTGCCATTTAGATAACATGCTGAATCAGCTGGACCTGTGACCCACTTCCAGACAGACACACAGATGCAGTAGCTGATGGATTTACAGGCTCTTCTGGCTACCCTTAATGGTAGTTTAATTGAGCATACCCTGCTGTAGAGTGGCTAGCCTGCTCTTTAATGGCTGCACACAGATTAATGGCACCTCCCTTTTGATTGTTTTGTTGCTTTCTCCCACTGTAGGTACCTTTTGTATCTCAGCGTGGTACCATTCGATTCATTTCCTGGGGTCTTTGTTTCGTTGTCAGTCCACGCCTCGTGCTCTGGTGGATTTGCCGGGCTTTGTGGAATGTTCTGTGCATCACAAAATGCATTGTGAACATGCACGTGTATATGCACTTACACTTGGATAACAAAACAACACAGGATTGAATAAAACAGGCGGTACATGGCATTTTAGGCCTTCTACTAGATGGTGAAATGATGCTGATGCTGTACATGCTTAATTTTGGATATAACTGTTATGTAGCACAGACATTTTTGAAACTGTACTTTGAGGAGTTGTGCAAACATCCTATAAATGCCATTTAAGTCTGTGGTTGGTGACTGTCAACTACAATTCAATCTTCTTTCTTTTCAGCTTTTAGAGACATGTTCTCTTTCACAGTGTTTGCAACTGGTAACCAAACATTCAGCTAGTAACTTTGGCCTTTTTGTAACCTTTATGAGTTGCCTCATCTTTCACAGTTTCACAAGAACTATATCTGATGCATTCTGTACTGCATTTTGTATTCTGTGGAGTATTTATACTACTTCAATGAGTTCAAATGAGTTGTGTAGAGCAGCCTGTGATGGGACAATACGCCAATGCCTTATCCTTTCAAGGATTTGTCCCGTATGAAATCAGATGCCCAAATATTTTGGTATTTCGGTTACTTAATCAGAGTAAAACTCTTTATTTGTTGTTTATTTACTTTCACATAATCTGTTACAGGAAAAACACGCTGTAATCTCATGTGTGAGTGTGGAATTGCAGCGCAGTAGCAAAAGTGACAAAAACAGAAATGCTTTGTTTTGATAATCCACCCTTACAAGTTAAGAGCTAAATGTTACAGAAAACATTGCTTTGTGCAATCATGAAGTATAGTCAGCTCCTCGGATGTTAGGTGACTGTGGGAGAAAACGGTCGATTCAGTTAATGTACCATCAGCATGCTGGGAAGGCCCCAGCGCCCGCAGCTAGGGTCTTTTTTAATTAAGCCGCCATTCACCTCTGGAAACCTCTGCTGAAGTGACTCTGCATGCATTCCCACAGCAGGACCTGCACACAGATGCACACTTGTGTCATTTGTCCTCACAGGTGTCCTCTCAGCAGGAACACCTTGGGCTCCACTCTCAGTTGTGTATAGGTTGTGTTTGCCCCTGTGTGTGTGAGTGTTTGTACGCACACCTGTAGTATCTTTTAAAGACAGGTGTTTTGGTCATTGCAGGTCTGACAGAAACATGTTGTTCACGTCTGACTGAATCCTAGAACAAGTGTCACCAGTCAGTGTTTTACTGTCGTTATAAGGTGACATGTTGATGGAGCTCTGACAGTAGATGTGAGATGCAGTGTGTGTTGGCTACAGTAACAACAGTCTACTGATTTGAGTTTTTGATTAGAGTTTGTTGAGGAGATTGCTGTTTTCTGTCTTGTTTGTTTTCAGCTTGTTAGCAGGATATTTAAAATACCGGTTGTTGTGTTTGGAGCCAATCAATAAATGTTTTGTAATGTTTTGTTTATTTATTTTTTCCTTTTTTTTTAATAGTGTAAGAGAGAGGTTATTGAAGAATTGTTCTCATGAATACTTTGTACTGTACTGAAATACTGTAAAATAAATTTGTAAACTAGTGGTCTTTGTAGTGTTGTGTGCGCCTCACTAAGAGGTGAAGTACAAGCAAGCATCTTGCTGTCGCATGTTAGATTTGTCTTTAGAAAAATCACCTAAGGAACCCCCAAGGAAATCAGAAACACTGCGGTATTTTTATTATGTTGTTGTCTTCCTCCTGTAATTTTGAGCTAATCTGTTTTCCGCCAACATTATTGGTGTTTTGGCATTCTTCTTCATTATTGGTTTCTTTTCAGTGGGTGGAAGAAATGTGTTGATTTTACAGCATTGATAGTGCCAGGCCCAACCATCACTGTGTCAGACAGTGTGGGTGGACATCCTGTGGATGTGCGATGCCTCTACTACACATTCCAGTGGTACACAATTAGTGCCACAAGGGAACCAAACATTTATTGGCTTTTCCTCCTCCTGTAATATGTCCTCCTCTTATCTTGTCCTCTCTTGTCTTTCTCCAGCAATCTATAACTACGATGCCCGAGGAGAGGAGGAGCTGTCGCTACAGATTGGAGACACGGTGCACATACTTGAGACATATGAAGGTGAGAACAGCTTTAGTGATTGCACGCGTGATCAGAGCTGACAAGTCAACGCTGGACACTACTTTAGAAGCTCTTATGATTTGTCAAAGATTTGTACACATGTTTAAAAAGATAACATTATTAGCTGTTCCAATTTTGAAGGTGTGGGCATTTGCTCATTGGTCCTCTATATGCTCACAGTAGCAACCTCACATCCTTTACTTTGCCTTCTAGTGTTTCATCTAACATCGCTGCTGTTTTTATTTCCAAGTAAAACGTCAATCTTTATTTTAAATTGAGGAAGAATAAAACCAACTTCTTAAAAGTTCACTTTTATGTAGGTTTTGTAGATTTTTTAAAATGTATTTTCATTCTGTATTTTGTATTTGAAAGGCGGCTTCCATCTAACATTATTTTGTTCTTCTTGTCTTAGACTGGTATAGAGGGCACAGGCTGAGGAGAAAATCCAAAAAGGTTAGTAAACACAGGTTTTACACCTTCATATGCATTACTAAGAAGCGACTGAACGCCTTTTGGGGCCGTATTCACAAAGCTTTCTAAGTGTGAGTGTTGCTCCAGGTCATGAAATTCTAATAAAATTCTCATGACATTTGTGATGTTTTCTAAAAACTTCCCATTAAAGTTGAGACTAGATCCTAGTCAAGATAAAAGTTATTCACAAAGCATCTTAGTCCTTAGAAGAGATCCTAAGGTAAAACTGTTGAAAGTAGGGATGATGACTGAAGAAGCTTAAGAGTTTCAGCAGAAGAATTAAAAGACAGAAAGACAGAGATATAGAAGAAATATTCTCCAATACTAATTCTACAGTAATGTCAGTTATGGTGGCTAACTAATTATTCACTTATCCACCGACATATTTGAAGTCAGCACAAGTCCAAACACAACATACTTTAACTGTAAATATGTTCATAACACTACTAACTGAACAACTTGACCCTGAACAGCTAAAGTGTGATTTATGGTTGCATAAATTGCATAATGATGCTTTATAAATTGCATTGCGGAGTCAATTCACTCGGGTTATTACAGTGTATTTTTTGACCAACCAATTACAGCTTTTAAAACATGGGGGTCAACCACCCCTCCTAACTGAGATATAATCTTCTGTCCCTTCCTTGCAACCATTCCTGAGCTGTAACTCCTTGCTTGTCCTTTTTAGGTTCTAAAGTTAGAATCGCTCAAGAATGTTTGTGAATACGGCCTCAGATTTTTAGCACTTTCAACTAACGTCTGTCCCTTTCACAGAATAATGTTGTTTGCATTGTCATCACTTCCTCTTCCAGGGCATATTTCCTGCCTGCTATATTCACCTGAAAGAGGCCACGGTTGAAGGCAGCGGGTTAGTACTTCTACAGTTCTGCTTTTGAATGACATTTCGTTTTTTTCTTTTCACAAGCAGGAACGTGGCTTCTACTGTTGCATTTGTATGCAGGGTTATTAAATTATTACTTGCTATGATCACTGACAGCAACCAAAATAAAAAGTAGTGAAGACTCTCCTACAAGGACCTTGTTGGCTAGATAAAAGTATAGGTCATATGTAGACAGCCTCAGAGGATGTTCCAGGGTCTGCCCTTGATATGATGTGACGTGCATTTGTTGCACAATTCGTGGCACTGTTTTCTGTTTTGATCTGTCTTCTTTGATTTCACTTGCACACGGCAAAAAAATAAAAAATAAAAAATCCTGTCTTCAAAGTCCTCAGAATTCAGCTGAGAATCTTATATTTTTAAGTAAGATATACTTGGACAGCGCTCTGAAATTAATCTGAATTCACTTGGATAACTGGATATAATGATTAGGACTGGCAGTGGAAGGTGCAGATAGGTGAAGATTTAGTTTGCATAAAAAGTCTTTGACAGATTTCTCTGCCTTCTTTCCTCCCACAATATCTGTGATCAGACACAGTGTCTCATTGTAGAGAGGAAGGGGCAGAAATGACACAAAATCGCTGAATCAAATTGGTTTACTGTCACTGCAGACATAAGGAGACGGTCATCCCCACTGAGCTGCCCCTGGTTCAGGAGGTTACCACCACACTGCGGGAGTGGGCTACAATATGGAGGGACTTATATGTGGTGAGCAAGGAAATGTATATTTTCATGTTATGTGCTGTACAGTGCATGTGGTAAAGCTTATATATGTTTTTATAGGCATTTTGACCTGTCCATATTGGACCATTACTTTATTACTTTAATAAAAAAAAATCCTATTCAGTATATATTCACTTTAACTGTGACCTTAAAGATATAAAGTACTCTGCAAAGGTCTTGGACTTAAAAACTTAGATACATGTTTCTATGTCTTTTTCCACTGACAGGGGGACAAGCGTGAGATGTTCACCTGTGTTCGTGACATGATCTACGACCTGATCGAATGGCGTTCACAGATACTGTCCGGCACTCTCCCGCAGGACGAGCTCACGGAGCTTAAACAGAAAGTCACCTCCAAGATAGACTACGGCAACAAGTGAGGATCTAATCTTTAAAGGCCTTCTCACAGCTTATATCCCTTTATCCTCATACGTATCCAGAAAGATGACTCTTGTCGCATTAGGTCAGCAGTGTCAGTCAATAGAAAATGACAGGTCATCACTTAGTGTGAGGCCAGACTGGAAGGATTTAGCTTCAGCAAACCATGCTGTATTCCATCATGAGACGACAGTTCGTGCTGTGTCTGCAGCGGACCTAGAAAACTGCTCAAAAATAAAATATTGTGAAGTTCCATTTTGCTCCTGTGATGAAACTTTAAACCTTTTGCCAGGTGGAGGAATGACTTTTGCCTTTACAGAAGCAGAGACGAGGTGACAAAATACACAGACAACAACATGTTGGCACCATGCTGTTGTCTGTGCTTTGAAAGAAAACAGCGGAGGCGAGGGAATTTTATATGAGTAGACAATGAGTCAAAGTGAGAGACAGGCTGCAGTCAATGTGTACCATTTCCTCTTTAACAAGTACAACCATACATTTACAATATTTACCCTGACTCCTGTGATATACTGTTGAATGTTTTCATCTTTGCTGCTCCTGCCACTTGCTAATTCTTCCTTATTTTTATACAAGGTACTTGGATCTCGATCTTGTTGTCAGAGACAAAGATGGAAACATACTCGACCCACAGCTCACTAGCACCATCAGCCTGTTCACAGCGCATGAGGCAGCCTCCAAACAAATTGAGGACCGGATTCAAGAGGAGAAGGTAATAGACCCAGTCCAGTCTCTTTGGCCCCATTTTTACTCATTCAACTAAACATTTTTTTACTCAGGTAGTAAATCAAAGATGGGATGCTGTGAATGTAGTCACATCTTAATCTCATTCTTCCTGGCTCATTAAATCTTAGCCAGGGTCAAACTGGTGCAGCCACAGTGTTTGTGTTAGAAAAACAATATTGCATGATACAAGAATTATCACAGCTCTTCATACATCATAACTATCGAAGATGAAACCTTATTTATCTTAATTGGAGACAGCTTTCTGCTAGATTTCCGTCTTCACTGTCCCCATCCATAGTTAGTTTTAGTCAGTTATTTGAGGCACTTCATTGTAGGTCAGTCAGTCCACCAATTTGGTCCAGACTGAAAAATCTTAACTACTGCATCGATTTCTGTGAAGTTACAAACACCCCCTGAGATCCTGAGGATTCTTTTTGCTGATTCTTTAATATCAAGACACAAAATCAGGACAATATCTGTCAAATAATGCTGATGTGCTAATGTAACAGGCTAAATTAAGATGGTAAACATTTCATTTGCTAAACACTAATATGATAGTGTTGTCACTGTAAATATGTTAAATCATAACTGTGCGTAAACGTCAGGGGATCGCTAATATGGCTGTAGTCTTGCAGTCTGTTACATTATTTTACTGCTTCATTTTATTTTGCTTCATTTACATAATTAATGAAGGTACAGTGAACTAGATTTGGCCACTGAACTAAGAATGAAGATACTTTTTATATGGTTACATTAACTATCTAGAGAGGGTTGTCCTATTTTGCTTTAAAAAACTATTATATAATAATGAAACAAGGAATAAGAATATCAAACAATGCATTTCGAGGTAAGAGAAATACCAGGAAATACACCATCCCTGTAGTTCAAAGGCTTAGAAAGGTGTTTTGGCTTTTGTACAACTTCAGTGAAGAAATGTGGAAAAATCAGGCCGCAGTCTCAGAAAGTCATGAACTCAGCCAGAATTCCTATTTTACTTGGCGTATCAGTGGCATCCCTCACCTGCATGTCAGCTGGCAGTATGTAGGAGTGCCAAACGCTAAGTGCCCTGCAGTTATGTGGTCTCATCTTAAGTGACCTTGTCATCTAGAGGTCTTTATTGCATATGCATTGGAAATAAGAAAGTGTCCAGGTCAACTTGATAAATATTAATGATGTGGCCTCAGCATATTTTTGAAGGCCATCCAGGGAATCGGGCAGTCCACTTTTTACAGTATATGCAGCCCTAGAAATAAAGTGAATGTCAAAGCTTAATATTCCCATGTGAAATACACTATTATCGATTATGATGGTTTTAGAGACATTGTTAAATCTTGCTTCTTAACTTGTTCAGAAAGACACATAGGCAGTCGCTGACATTCAATACTTCAGTGAGCAACTGTGTGCAATTGCTACTCATCTCACCGCACAGTATTTCTTCTTCATACTCTGATGTTGTTGATGGGCTCATCGTTCAGGCTACACAAGCCTGAGGTCTCCTGCATGTGACAGAAAGCTCTGGAAATATGACCGTCACTAAATGTGATACTGCTGTTTCCCTCTAACAGTCTCAGAAGCAGAATATTGATCTGACCAGACAAGCAAAGTTTGCTTCTACACCAGCGTTTGCCCTCTTTGTGACTCTAAAGAACGTGGTGTGTAAGATTGGTGAGGATGCAGAGGTGCTCATGTCTCTGTACGACCCTGTGGAGTCCAAGTTTATCAGGTAAACTCGTGGGTGCTTATTCACTCATCTCTTTCTCTCACATTGTCTCAATTGTCTTTTTTTCCTCTACTTTACTCACTTACCTTTTATTTTTTATTTAACCTTTACACTGGCCCTCTTGCATTGATAATAGAATTCCAGCTGTGTTTTGCTAGTGGAAAATCATAAAGATTATCTACCTGTGCCTGGAATTGGAAGTAGAACATTTACAGACCCATCTCATCTGTTCTCATCTCATCTTTTGTGTTTGGTTTTAATATATGAATATTAATTACACTTTTAAGAACTGTTAACTTTCACACATGCACAAATCCCTTGCGAGAACATGTCCACACCAAACAACACAGTCTGCTGGCTCGGACAGTTCTATTGTTTTAGGATTGTGACAGCAAATTATCAAAAGTGGAGCAGCTCAGCTGCAAATGTTCTTTCTGCATCCAACATCAGTCTTGCATTTTCTTTTCCAAGCGGATCAGTGTCTGGATTAACATTCAGGCATCTGCAGCTCCACCAACTCCACCAACACCAATAATTTCCATGATCCACAGTTTTATAGGTGTTTCAATGCAACTATAAGAATTAGTTATACACATAATATTTTAAAAAAGACAATATAATGATGCTTTATAATCATGCTTTTTTCTGTTACCACTCCCTTACAGTGAAAACTACCTTGTAAAATGGTCAAGTTCAGGTCTGGTGAAGGATATAGACCAGCTTCATAATCTACGGGCGGTCTTCACGGTGAGTGTGTTTGCTTATGGGAATGTGTGTCTCTCTGTTCGTGTATGTACACGCTTACCTGTGGTAGTGTGCTATTTATTCAGCTATGTTATGAGGCATGTGGGAGCCTGTTTGCAGAGCCTGTGTTTGTTAAGCTCTCTCAGAAAGAGCCTGGCTCGCTCTATATATTTACCAAGGCAGTCACCTCTATCTAATGGAAGCCCAAGGGCGCAAGGGTCAGCAGGCACCCACTGGGAACATTTTTGCTAGTTTTGGAAGATATTGCCCACAGGAAAAGAATCTGTGGGCACCAGTGCAGATGTTGCTGATGCAGTTTGTGGCACAAAGTTTCTCCTCAACACAAACTCATCTTCACCTAAAAGGACTATAAATTGATCTGTTGTAGTGCACTCTAGCATTGCTGTATCCTAAAAAAAAATGGCTGTTGTCAGATATATATATTTCTGCCTGTCACTGCCCATCCCAAAAAAAATTAAAAATTTAAACTCAGCAAATAGCTAATTGGATATTTACTGCATGGATGAATTTGTTAGTTTGTAAGTTATTTAACCCTAACTGATGCAGTGAGCAGCTTCTCATTTCTTAAACAACCATGTCTGAAGACATATCCTGTGGTTGTGGAAAAGATTTTAATCTGTTTGAAAAGAGTCAAATTATTTGTATGAATTAAACAAAGAAAACCTCTAAGGAGATTGAGGAAACTACTAAAACTGGGTTGAGAACTGTCCATCGTATTTTTTAAAACCATAAAACGATAGTAACCATCATCTTCAAGAAAGAAATGTGGTCTGAAATAAATTGCAGATTGTGATCGACGAACGCTTAAACGTTTGGTGAAGCTAAATTGTAGAAAAACAACGGTAGAACTCACAGCTATGTTTAATAGTGAGAGTAAGGGCATTTCCACACACCCAATGTGAAGGGACCTCAAGGTTCTGGGACTAAACAGCTGTGTAGACTTCCAATAATTTAAAAAAAGGCTTCAATTTGCTAGGGAGCATAAAGATTGGAGCAGTGGAAGAAGGTCATGTGGTCTGATGAGTCCAGATTTACCCTGTTCCAGAGTGATGGGAGCATCAAGGTAAGAAGAGAGGCAGGTGAAGTGATGCATCCATCATGCCTAATGCCTACTGTACAAACCTGCAGGGGCAGTGCTATGATCTGGGGTTGCTGCAGTTGGTCAGGTCTAGGTTCAGCAACATAATGTGTCCAAAGAGTGAGGTCAGCTGACTACCTGAATATACTGAATGACCAGGTTATTCCCTCATGGATTTTTTTCTTTCCCGATGGCATGGAAATATTCAAAGGTGTCAATACCAGGATTCATTGGTCTCATGTGAAAGAGTGGTTCAGGGAGCTTGACACATTATTTTCATACATGGATTGGCCACCACAGACTCCAGACCTTAGCCCCAATGAGAATCTTTGGGATGTGCTGACTCTGACTCTCCAATCATTAATACAAGATCTTGGTAAAAAAAAATGATGCAGCTCTGGACGGGAATAAATGTTGTGACGTGCAACATGAAATGATGCCAAACTGAATGTGTGCTGTAATCAAAGCTAAAAGCAGTCAAATGGACGTCTATAGATAGATAGATAGATAGATAGATAGATAGATAGATAGATAGATAGATAGATAGATAGATGACATAACCTTTCTTTTTCCCCTCTTTAGGACTTGGGCAGTGAAGATCTGAAAAGAGAGAAAATCAGCTTTGTGTGTCAGATTGTCAGAGTGGGGCGCATGGAGCTACGAGACAACAATACCAAGAAGCTCACGTCAGGACTGAGGAGACCCTTTGGAGTAGCAGGTAGGGCAGACTACACAGGAACTAATCGGCTGTTGCAAAACAGCTGCAAGGCATGAGTTGCAACACTGTAGTAAGATGTTATTTTTCAGAAGCACGGATAATCTTTAAACTTTGTCTAACTTTGAATATCAAAATATGTGTAAGTCTTAGAATAGATCCCTTATTTTGTCTGTTACCATTCAAAGTAAGTTTTGTGCCAAAGCCCTTGCCCGGATGAATAAATATTGGCTTTTTGGCTAAAACTCAGAGATATCCAGCTAAAGCAGAACGAGGAATTAGAGTTTCATTTATCTCCTGTTGGCAAGCTTCCAGATGTATCATAAACTAATTAGATTGGCGTTTTGCCCACAGTTATCCAACAGAGAAAATTATGCCCCTCTTTTAGTGTCTTTTTCTCTGTGCCTCTTGAAGAGAATGCAAATGACAGTCTAATTTATGATACTTTATCTCTTGTCATCTTCATCATTGCTGCTGTACACAGCATGACGGACGGCCAAATTTTCATTATTAAGGGTTATACATGTCTGACCTCCGGCCTGCAGTCACACACACTGTCTGAATCTCTGCAGAAATTCACTCATTGACTTCAGTTGAAGCCTGTGTAACAGCCAAATTCAATAATCTGTTTTGATGCAAGTTCTCCAACTTGGCCAGCTTTTATCTGGGAAATTGCATAGTCAGCAAAAAGAAGAAGAATTGTCTTGAAACGTCTTTGTCTTTCTTCTAGTGTGACATCATCCAATTTTGTACAATGTTCCAGCAAATCTCTTTTAGACTGGTTAGAATATTGCTCTGCTCAGTATTTATTTATTACACAATGTTTCTGTGGTTTTCCATTGATTTAATTTCACCTGAAAAGGGCAAAAACCCAGCTTCTTCCCTCACATCTCTGCCTCTGCCTTAATTTGTGCTCATTGAACAGAAGCCAACAGTGGATCCGTTTCCTCTGATTTGGCCTCATCGATTATTTGTGTTTCTTTTACAGCCATGCTACACTTTGCAGACATTGAAAATGATTAACCCCCGCTGTTTTTTGTTTTCCAACAGTAATGGATATCACTGACATCATAACAGGCAAATTGGACGATGAGGACAAGCAGCATTTTATACCATTTCAGCCGTAAGTCCATCGTTCAGCAGCACACAATAAATCACATTTTTACACTTTTTTAAAATACTTTATATCACAGTTTTTTTAAGGGAGCCTAGCGTTCTTTTAAACTTATTTACCACAAAAAATGGCAAAGCTGATATACAGTAGTTTAGCTTCTACACGTACATACAGTATTTTGGGTATCTGCAGTATGTCAGTGAGACGGTGCTTGCGTTTTTTTAAGTCTTGAATACTTGACACCTGATTAACAGGGTTTTAAGACAGTATTGCTCCCAGTTCCCTGCTGACTCAATTAAGAAAATCTCATTAACTGCTGCCATTCTTGTATAACAGCGTACAGAGCCAGACTAACCTTTTCAGTAACGTGATTTCCTGCATAATTGGAAATGCTTCAGATTCAGGCAGTTTAGCTGGCAGATCACCTCACTTAACGGTTTTATCTGTGAGCATAAATCACAGAAATTAGAGCCTTCCAGTGTGAAGAGAAGAACAAGATCTACAAGAGGTTATTTATGTCCAAGTGTGAATATTTGCCACTGACTTTTAACTGATGAAGTTTTGAAATAGCAGTTCCACAACCTATTGTTACATGTGCTTTCAAGGCTGGCAGAGGTAGGAAGTGAGGAAGCCATTTAGGAACGGTTTGACACAGTGATATAATTTGAATAGACTCTTGGCATTCAGGAAGAAAAGTTAAAATGCTTTCAGAAATGGACTAAATAGACCAAAATCCTGCTGAAATGGTAATTTTCTCTGAAACTAGGTTGATGTAATCTCTGGCTTGTGGTCTGGAATCAAACAAGACAACATTAAGGAAAGGAAAATTTAATGTTGTACTAATAGGTTGGTTTATTGACAAAGTTAGGTAACAGCAACACTGATAATGGACTAATCATATAAACTATTTAATGTCAAGCAATTGATTAAATAGTTTATATGCAATCTAATCAAGCAATTGATTAGACTTAGTTGCACTAAATTTATAAATTGAAGACATCAGCCTGGGCTCTCACTTGAAACATATCCTGCACACAGTATCTTTTTAGTGACTTATTGTGTGCAACTCTTGTAAAAATGCTGCAAATATTTTCAAATTTGTTGAATGATTTTTGCAAATTTGAGGCGAAGCTGGTCTCGTTTCTATTGTCCTACATTGTTTTGTTCCATGAATGTACAAATCTCTGCTTTCTTATTCGATTTTCTTGCTTGGATTGGTTTTGGGATTTAAAGTTACAAGCACTGACAGGCAAGACTGTCTGAGTGACAGAGATCCTTTACTGCTTCCACCATGCTGACATCACCACTATCTTCTCTTTCATGCTTATTCTGCTTGTTTAGAGTCACATACCCTGCAGATGTCACATACATCTTTCACAGCTGCCATGCATGTGTTGCTTCCCAGATCACATCTGCTTTTTTCTTATGCTCTCAACATCACTCCTTTCAGTTAATTAATTCTCTTTACACCTGGAGCCCTGTGGAGCACATGACATGACGTTATATTTTTGGTTGATTTGTCATTAAAGTGGGGTGACTGTGTGTGAGGGATTGGATCTATTCTGGTGTTTTGCAGGGATTTTATTAGGTATCCCACTTCCCTCGGGAAGGTCAAGCTTCCCACTGCTGCAGTGGCTAAATGCTGACTGGGCAACATTTCCTAAATGGTGATTTCTTTGTGTGTTTCTTTCATTACCCATCCTGCCTTACTGTTAACTGCTAACAAGTGGCTTTGTGTCTGTCACGGTATTCGCATCACTCTTCGGTATGTCTCTCTCTCTCTTTCTCTCTCTCCATCTGTCTTCCATCCCACTCCCCTCCTCACAACCATCACTTTGTGGCTCTTCCTGCCCCGCTCCTCCTCTTCCTGTTTCTCCGCCATCTCTCCTTCTGTGTGGTGTTTGCCTGTTGTGTGCATACTGCAGGCTAGCGTTGGATGACGCCATTCGCCACAAGCAGCTGAACATCTCCCGTTTTTCACCCAGGGTGGCAGGGGAGAACGACTTTCTCCAGACAGTCATCAACAAAGTTATCACCGCCAAAGAGGTCAATCACAAGGGTCAAGGTACAAGTGCAAGGTTCCGAAAACAACAACCAGGGTTGAAACGGAAACTCACTACACTACTGCCTTCTCTTCTATAAAATTATGTTTATTCCTGTTGTCTATGATGTACTAATTCACGGTATAAAGAGCCAACCTTCATCTGAAACTTGGCTCTTCTAATGTTGATGAGGATTCTTCACCAAATATCCAACAGTACTTAATTAAAGCAGCATTTATTTGATGTTGTATTCTTTTAGACATCTCTTCCGATGGTTGATTAGAATTAACTGAAAGTGACACACTCATAATGCTGATGCAGTCTTTTCATTTTTAATCCAGTATTTTGGCACACATTGCCTTTTTTAGGAAACTGTGGAAGGGAACTTGTGCCAGACTGCTAATAGAATAAAAAAAAAAATACAACAGAAGATTGTATAAGAGTTGAGAGTGTCTGACTTTCAACTACTTCCCTAGACAGATACCAGCACATCACTACAACATGTCCTTCAGCACTTTACAATATAAATAAAATATTAAAAGATGGACCTAAATTGTAATAATGTTAGGAACACTAAACACATAAAATAACTTTATTATAACTAAATTCTTACTGTGCTGTCGTTATTTCATTTCAGAACTGCTCATACAATTTAGCATTATCCCCAGCATACTGTCCTGGCAGAGTGTTGAAACTGTTCATCTTGCTAATAAGAGCATAATTCTTTGTCAAGTGCTCACACAATAAATCACTGCTCATACTATAAATAGTTGCCCTCATCACCATGACTACAGGAACAAAGTACTCCAGCTGTTAATTGAGCTGGTGAGTATTCTGCAAAGACCAGATCTTATCAGAGGTGTGACATCTGTGGTTGGAGGAACAACATTAGCCATCTAAGGAATTTGTGCTGGGAGCTGGGAAACTACATGACAGCCTCCATGGTATTGTCATGCCCTATGAAGATGTACTTGGATAAATGTCAGGTCTGCTCTGGCCCACACTGGGAAGATTAGCAGAGCTCTGAGAGCAGCTGTTACGGTCACGCTCATATCAAAAGGCATCCCGCTAGGCGAGTGAGAAATGTGTCACTCACTCATAAAGTGAAAGTGAAAACAGCTTCGGGGTTATTGGTGGTCTGTTGATTGCTTAAATTTTTTAGTCATTTGATGTTGTCAGACTTTTTGTGGTTTAGTCTTTCCTCGTGTGCACATCTTAGTGCTCACACACACACACAGACACACACACACCCAAAGACATTTGTTTCCTCTCTTATCATGTTTACCTAATCAGATCCCCAAGGGCTGCTTCTATTTAGTGCTGTGCCCTAGAGTTGTTAGGTGTCACTCAAATAACTGACAGTGGAAAGAAGAAGAAATCTCTTTTTAGTATTTTCCTGGGGCAGTTTGCTCTCAGGCTAACTTCTACTGACGTTATCTTGGTCCCGCCCTTCTATGCCTTCAATGTATCACCAGGCCTTTGGGTGACCATGAAGCTGCTTCCCGGAGACATCCATCAGATAAGGAAGGACTTTCCTCACCTGGTGGACCGATCAACAGCTGTGGCTCGCAAGATGGGCTTTCCTGAGATCATCATGCCAGGTTGAGTGCTTCCAAACATTTCATTCATTCATACAGAAAGTGAATTCGAATTAAGGTCTACTATTTAGCAAAATGCGAATGAGAGAGGATCCTTAGAAAAGAACATATCATACTTCATTAATGTTTGGTTACTAAAATATGTGGTGCCAAAATCTACATTTGACAAGATGGAATGAATTATACTATCATTTTTTTAAATCTGACCTGCTTCTGTTTTTTTCCCTAAAGGTGATGTGAGAAATGACATCTATGTGACGCTAGTTCAGGGGGACTTTGACAAGGGGAGCAAGACCACACCCAAAAACGTTGAGGTGACCATGTCCATTTATGATGAGGACGGCAAGAAGCTGGAGGTACAACTGATGATTGTTAACTTTGGTGTTTTTTCCTGGGGTCAGCTCCTTCTCAGCATTCAGCGCACAAGTGCTATAGCCAATCAGTCTCTCAGACAGTCTGCGATTTACTGGGCTTTCTTTAATCTCACACAGCTCAGCACGCTGCTTAACTGACCAGGACTCCTATAAAGCAGTGTGATACACAGGGCAGACTGTACGCCTGTGCCACCTGTCAAAAATGACAGAATGGAATATTGGTTCTTTTTGGTTGATTGACTAGTTTAAAATGTGGCTGCACAGTGGGAGCCAGTCTTTATAATTAACAGATGTTTATGTGTGTATGTTACAGACTCAAACATGCAGCAGGTTTTAGTTTATGGGCAGCACACTTTAAAGTTGCAAGTAATGAAATGTGTGAAATTTGCATTTCCTTTCTAGTGTAATTGCCTTTAGTAATGATGTTATGATAATGTTATTTCATCCCTTTGTTTGTGAACAAGCTGTCTCAACAGGTTGCACGTTTATATGACATTGGCCGCCTTCAGTACAGAGATAAAATTGTCTGCTTTATAGTCATGTACCAGTGAACAGGTGTCTTCTTGAATGTGAAAAGGTTTAGAGCAGTTGGACACGTTGTCGGATTATGTTGAAGCCACTGGGATATTAGGGGTGTGTGTCCATAGGAGTGTGTGTTTGTGCGTCTATGCATGTTTGTACCTCGTATTAGTTGAGCTAAAGCAAATAAGTTGTCGCAGGGCTATTGTTTTAAATTCCATTGCATTTAAGAAAGAGAGTGAAAGTCACGGGGACTAATCATGGAGGGGTTATTTGAGATGACAGGTCCCTGGTTGTGGGGGACCTCTGTGATTTCGAAAATCAGAAGAGAGCGCCGGTACTCTTGGCGGCCTCAGTCACAAACATAGATTGAGAGGCTTCGTCAGTGATCTGGCCCATGAGGCTGAGGATGTGTAGTCATCAGTGGTAAATATACAGCAAATATAATTCTGAAGTAGCGGAAAGCAGCAGTGATTTACAGTTCTGTTAGTTGGCACAGTATGTGATTACACAGTCCGATGCTTAGATGTCCCACTGAGTAACGCAGTATATTTGTTTATTAGTTTATTTATTGGGATGCCCATTAGTATCAGTAACAAAGGTTAGTTAGTTTTCTGTGGTTCACAAATTCATACATTATCAAATGTAGCATGAAAGATATCTTGATCCACAATACATATAAATCATACAAAATAATATAATCCATTGAATCACAGTAAACCATAGATGTCCCACCAAACTTAAAATTGTAATATTATGTATAAACATGTAAACACATGTCCTCCCACAAACACAGGTGAAGATCACATTGATCACATGCAGTAGATGTGAGTAAATGTGTCGTGGCCATTTTTGCAAAACCTATAAAGCTATTTATTAAATAGCCAATCCAATTCAATCCATACACTAGTCGCTTGAACAGTTAAATGTAAAGTATAATGACTCTAACTGAGACACGATTCTTGTCAATAGGTTTACTCTGGCAAATTTAATTTTCTCCTACTTCAAAAATATCTTTGGATATTTATCTCTCTTAGCCTTTTCAGGTTCTCTATTCTTCACTGTCCATTCCCGTTCTGCCTCTGGATTTTGTTATCCCTGCTCCTTCTCAAATAGGATTTGTTATGTTGTGTAGTGAGAGTCCAGACGGTGACTTCTTATCACCTTGACATATTAGCACACCACCACAAACCCTTCTCACCTGTGGCTAAACCTCAACAATTTCCTCCTCTTCATCTCTCCAAAAAATCGGAAGCTGTCATGAATCCTGGCCACTTAGTGAAGGGGCAGATTGTGCAAGCTAGCACCTGCCCCCCAGATCTGCTCAGTGTGGCTGGGGGAGACGGGCCCTGTTATTCCTCATAATTGCTGGTTGTCAGAAACCATTAGTGTTGGAGTATTTCAACAGTGGCACACTAGCAGGCCAGGGAGTCAGCTGGTGTAGTAGGATGAAAGAGGTAGGCTGGCTGAGCACAGATTGATAGAAAACAAGGCATGCTTTCCATCAGCTGTCACTCCATCCCTCGTGCCAAATCCCACAGTGGGGCAAATAATATTATACACATGCACCCTGACCTGTGGTAGAAACTCAGGGGATCCAGTAGGAAGACCAATTTACATTGCTGGATCCATTCCTTCCCTGGATCTCTTTTTGCAGACCCCTGTCTGAAATAATTTATTAGTAATTTATTCCTTATTTCCACTGTGCCGTCATGAGATTGGTAGCCAACAGACATGCGCTCATGCATAAAGTGCATCCACACCCTTAAAGGCCATTCTACTAGATTGAGACTTTCTGCCCGAGGGAGTGCATTTTATGAAAGTGCTAGTCAATTTTCCACATGCTGTGAGTGTGCTAATGAGTGATAATAGCCCAACCATCATGTTTTGGACCACTTTGAATGCTCTTACATCTAAACCAGTTCAACTGAATTACTAGCTATAACATTTGATAACTTATTTTATATATTTTTCTTGTTATCTAGAATGCGATCTTTCCTGGAGCTGGAGATGAGGGGATCAGCGAGTACAAGTCTGTCATCTATTACCAAGTAAAGCAACCACGCTGGTTTGAAACAATAAAGGTATGTGTCCCTCATCACTTCTACCTCCTCACTGTTTCTTCTTTGTTATCATTCTCAGTAATATCTTAGTCTTTTTTTTCACATTGACTGCAGAAAAACACTTTGATATAATTTTTAAATCCATTATTCATCACGACACAGGTTTCCATCACCGGGAATTTGTAGCATGAAGACTGTGGTGTCTGGTGAATAATAATCAATGAAGCTTTGATGCATAGAAAGACTGTAATGAATATTAAACCACACAGTAGATTAAATGGCCAATGTGGTGGCAGTAGAAATGTGAAGTTATTGATCCATGAAACATAAATACCATACCAGTAGCTTTGCATATTTTGGTCTGTTTACTGCAAATCAACCATACTTTCCATCACAACAAATCATTTTGCAAACCACAAAATTACATGTGAGATAAATCATGCGTTTTCAGTTATTTTCTGTTCAGAATGAAATTTAAAGCTCTCTCTGTTCTTGTATTATCACTAAGTTATTGTTTGAGACTTTGTGAATGGCTGTGGATGTTTCACATCCCTTTCTGTCTCTCATCACAGGTTGCTATTCCTATTGAAGATGTAAACCGGAGCCACTTACGGTTCACCTTTCGCCACCGCTCATCTCAGGACTGTGAGTAAAAATGTCATCATGTGAATAATCTCTGTTGCTGATGACCAGCTGCACATTTTGCTTCTAATCTATCTACAGTAAAAGTAATGGAAGATATCTAGTTCAAGCAGATGTGTTGCACAAGGATAAATTCTTTGAAGCTCGCCCTTAGTTAGAAGTATTAGTCTGCCATTGCACAATGTGGCATCCTGGAGTGGCTTGTCAGAGACTGCAGCTGGGATATGAAAAATGCCTGAGGGGGCTTGTTTGTTTATTGGGACCAGTGTCTAGCTAAATGCAGCCAGTGTTGTATGTCCTTCTGTTTTTCAACATTGTTTTTAATTTCGGGGGTGTATAGGGCAGCGAAGCCTGGTGCTGGCTGCCTCATCATCCCATCTGCTTGCCGCATGGCAATGCTGTCCCTTCTCCAGCAGGAATGGTGCGGGGAAGAGTGTTTTGGAGAGGTAGTAGAGGCCATCACAGTAGTAGAGGTGCTCATACACAACACAATCAATGGAAGACAAAGTAGAACTAGGAGGTTGTCAGCACAGGAAAGTAAACCTTCTCCCCTGTAGAATTGAAAAAAGTAATCTGCAGCTGCCCTCATCCTCTAGTTCCAAAATCCTCCAGCACTGTTTGCTTCCCACCTTCTTGCAGGTGGTTTGGAGGAAATGTCCGGGTCTCAGAGCTCACTATTGGTTTATAATCCACTTGGAGAGCCTTCTGTCATGCTCTGCACCTTGCCTCTCTGGGGACTAATGCTGTTACGAGGCATGCCTTTGAAATTCTGTGACTTGCGTTATCTTGCTGTAACGGTTGCTTTAGAAACTGGCTCACCTCAAGTGACTCTGTGACGGCACTGGCATGCTGATGCCGCCAAACTTCGACTTGTAACTGACAATTGACAATAGAGAGATATGTTGTAAAGGTGTAATGGCTGGATTAAATGGATTTGTGAATGATGTACAGTCATTTATTGTTGACATCAGTGTCCCATTATAAGACACCTGGATATTTATATGCCTGTACACATTAGTATAACTTTATTGAAGTTTCTTATTATCTAGCATGTCTCTTTGGCATCAAGCCACTTTCTTTCATTCCAGCATTGACTAAGCTATATCAGTAGTTGATGGTGATTTCTGGCTGCCGGTAAATACTGTAGAAAAGCTGTTGCATTTACGACTGTGAGATTTATCTTCTTCATTTGATCACAAGTAATGAAAAACAAGAGTGCAGACCGATGCAGTTTATCGTTCTTATCACCCTGTGTCAGACTTTAATGTCAATGTGTACATGATTGTTTCCAAAACTGAAATCATAGTTAAAGTAGCTTTCTGAAAACAGGATGTTTACATGTACAAACACATTGGTTTGCAGGAAGATGCCGCCGTCTGAATTCACCTGAACACGAGTCTATCTGTAAACACACTCGTTACCAGTTACTTTCTTATGATGATGTCGCAGGAGCTTAAAATACAATGTCCACATTCTGCTGGCAAAACATGTAAAGAGTTTCTGAAGAAAGGCAGAGCAGAGATGGTGCCAGATGAAGACGTTTGAGTTGTCTGCCTCTGCTGTCATCTGCCTGTGTCCTTCCTGCTTCCTCCACTGCTCCTAGCTAGTGCTGAACTATTAGTAGAAACACAGAGTGACAGAGCAGCTCATCAAGGCCACTACCGGCTCTCATGTGCTCAGTATCTCAGCCCCCCGGTTGAGAATAAAGCTAGCTCTAACACAGTACATCAGGCTGCCACCCTAACATTGTCAGGCCTCATCAGACTGATGGCTGCTATCAGATGCTGCCATGGCAGTAAGAGATTCACGCCATCTTTTCATCTGTCATTATGCCACTACCTGGTGAGTGGGTAGAGGATAGGCTTTAAATTGTGGCAAAGTACATTCAATCATAAATCTGAAGTGAAAGTCCAGCTTAGAGGTGGACGCCTGAAGAACTTCCACCAAACTTGACTTTGATTGGCTCAAAAAAAGTAACTCTGTCCTGAAAGTGACCTTTTCCCCCCCCCAGATACAAAGTTTTGAGCTTATGCTCTCCTTAGGAAGTCACTAATACATTTTTCTCAACTGGGTGGCATGCGTTCAGTGTTTTCCCTCCACCGGTTTCTCTCATGCCAGCCCAGCAATTATTCACCGGCGAGGCTGCAGGCAGCAAACCAATGAGGGGATTTATGCAGATAGAATGCACGAGATACTTCAATGAATCACGCCTCCCTGCACGTAAATTTGAGCTTGTTGATTCACAATGATGATGTATGTGGCCCTATCCAAATGCTTGGTTACAGGACAAAGTCATAACTCTCGTGCTTGTTTATGCAGTGCTTTCTCTCAACCCCCCCAAACACAGTCACACATGTGTGTGCATATATTCCACCATAGTGCAACTGCAGCTGTGAAATCTCTGTGAAGTCTTTATCCACATGCCAACAGGAAGTGAACACACAAGGTATCAAGATATTAATCAAGGCCTTGCTGCTTGATTATTAGAAACAATAATGATTTGATTGTTGATGACTCAATTCTTGACTCCACCTGACTCAGGATATCTAGTACTGTGCTTTTTATTTGAGATGACCTGTTTTTGTCTTAAAATGTTGACTAACTCGTTAAGTCAGCTCTGGTGCATTGTTATAAAATCAGTTTCTGATACTGGATAGCTGCTTTCTGTCTTCATGCATTTTGTTTTCTCTTCCCACAGCAAAAGACAAATCAGAAAAGATATTTGCCTTGTGTTTTGTGAAGCTGATGAGGTATGATGGGACAACTCTGAGGGATGGAGAGCATGATCTCATTGTGTACAAGGTAAATCGAAAATCTCCAGTAACACAGCATTAAGAGACTGTGTACCTGCTTGCGGGCCCACACTCATGGCAGAGATGAGTTATAGGGGAAAATGTTGTCTTTGTTGTAGTAGTAATAATAATAATAGCTTCACTGCTTTCTGTGGAGAATTGTGCAGCACTGTAGGTATGCATCAGCTCTCACAGTAAAATGAAATTATTTTCCAATTAAAACCCCTCACATAATGCTACCTTTGTGCCAAGGTGCACATTTATGTTCATTAAAAAAACAAATCTGTGAAAAAAAGTCCCTAAATATTTTTTTTTCCTTTCGCGTAGTGTTGCATTGATGTTTGTTATTGTTTGGCAAAGACTTTACACAAGGACTTTGACGTCTGATGATATTATACAAAAGAAAAATCTCACCGAAACTCGCAGTAACATAACACTTCATTACAACATAAACACCGATATAGATTTCAATTATACTGAAGAAATTAACAAGCTCCCTGAACCGCTTGTGTTGTAAATTGTACATTTGCTGATGAACTGACTGAGACTTATCCTGGATAATCAGGCAGAGCCAAAGAAGCTGGAGGACTCGTCGCTGTACCTGAATGTTCCAGCCACCAAGCTGGAGCTGGAGGAGAAGGGCTATTCCGCCATCAGTAAAAGCACCCAAAACCTGGGGAACTGTACCATCAGCAAGGACTCTTTCCAGATCTCCACCCTGGTCTGCTCCACCAAGCTGACACAGAATGGTAAGAGCTGCTCTGATGTGATGCAGGTCACTGCCTTTGACTTTGAAAGACAGATTGGCCGTGCACAGTTAACTACATGTGACTTCAAGTAGGACTCCAGGAACTCTGCTGTCTCGCGTTTCTTTCACACGTGTCTATGTTACACGCTTGCCTTTGTACAAGGGTTTCCCTTCATCCCCTTTTCCCTCTAACCTACTTTCTCTTCCTAAACTCCCCTTCTGTCAGTCAGTCTCAGTTAGGAGATTTCAGTCCATCAGCGGACAACAGCTCTGCTCTGTTTACTACTGTTGATTTGGTGCAGAGTTTTTTTTCCCCCTCCTCACAGAGTGCTGAGAAGCTCTATACTTATTAAGCTAAAGGAAATCCCCATCTTTGCCTTGTGGCTCATGGATTAAGGCTTTTGGCCTCTTGTGTCCCCCCACAGCCTTTATACATGTTTATAAATCCCACCAGACATAACTGTAAAACCTCTGGGACGTGATGGTATTTCCAAACTGTGTTTATTCTGGTTGTGTCATTGTGGATTGTGTGAGAAGCTGGTTCACTGTTTGTGAGCGATGGAATGCTTGTAGCTCTGATTTCACAGTTACTCTAAAGAGAACCATCCCAAATGTCTGCTTTGCTTTCCTCTGTGCTTGATCCATTGTGGTTCTTTGTTTTTTGGTATGCAGGACTGAGTCACCATTTTAATTTGAGCCTAAATGAAAGCTTCCTCCGTCCTCTCATTCTTTTTTGGCCACAGCCTGAAAGAGAGTGGGAATGACAAAAGAACAGATTGACTGCAGACTAACATTTTTTAGAAGTAAAACTAATTGTTTTATTCTCCCAAAGCAACACTTTGTTTAAAGAGTTATTTTGTTATGCAAGATAACACAAAATTCATTTGAAATAGTCACACAAGAATGCTCAATGGACATGCTCAAAGGGAACTGTTGAACCAAATTGATATTGTGTGTGGTCCAACACTTTGCAGTTTGTTTCCAGTATCAGATTAATGACTGAATAATTCTTATAATGATGCAGCTCTCTATGTTGGCCTGTATAAAGAATTACCACCAAGGTGCTAAATATGATCAATTATTTTGATACTTGAAATCCTTCTTTCAGGAAAATATGGCCTTACAGTTCACAGTGAAACAAAGACAGAGAACCTGAACAACTAACTGCCCAATACATTAACTGACGATGGTGAAGGACAATGATAGCAAAAGCAATATCCATCAAGCAAAGGTTTAGCTGTATTTTCCAAACCACTTTATTTGAAAACTGAAAGCGAGTGTACCTGGAATGGCCATGATAATCTGTCAT
Organism: Anabas testudineus; assembly: GCF_900324465.2. NCBI lineage: Eukaryota > Metazoa > Chordata > Actinopteri > Anabantiformes > Anabantidae > Anabas > Anabas testudineus. The sequence continues at coordinate 12,534,866 of NC_046628.1, forward strand.
TGCACGGGAATATGGGTGAGTAAGTACGTTAGGTCATAGTTGAACCAGGAGTTCAGTCTCTAAACTGTTTACAACAGACTCTTTAAATAATAAATCACTGTTGACGTGGAGGTGATTGAACCTGCATGAATGTACTTCTGCAGTGTTGCTGCATTTTAGTACAGTTTGATCTGTGGCATCACATAAATGGTCCACATTCTTCCATCAGGTAAACACAGTGTTGCATTGTTGGTTTGCTAATGATCAAGTGTAAAACACTACTTGTGAGGTCATATTTTTGCATATTCCAGTTAAGGAACTTTCTTAGTCCATTTTTGTTTGAAAAAAAAAAAAATCTTGACACGCTGACATTTTTGGAAACGCTAAATTTTTGGCTTTGAAGAAAAGCAACAGCTCCATCTGCGTCATTTCTGCCAGCTGCCACATTATTCCACTGGTTTTATGTCACCTTATGGTAAATAATTGCTATTTAACAAAGACCTACATCAGAGTAGTAAGCTTTGTTGCTCTCTTCAATGCAGCCCCTGATAACACACAACAAACATTCATAAAGCCTCTTTAATGAAGTGACTGTGGAGCCCAGAACACGGCTTGGTTAGATCTCTATTTTGTTCTGCTGTATATTTTGTGTGAGGGGGGTTTGCATGTTCCTACAGTAATATTCCTTTTCAGGGTTATTAAGTTTAGTTTGCAGTATAAATTGTTAGAGAAATAAAGTTATGTGTGCCCTCCTCCTCTTCTCAGTGGGTGGTAATGGTGCCAGGCAGAACCTGCACACACTGATTACACTAGACAGGGGGTAATGTCATTAGCTCCATTAAATGTGCAGGATATAACGCACAAAAAGAAATTGGCCAGCACCACCCTCCCTTTCTATTTGTCTTCCTTGCTGTCTTTTCTATGCTTTTCCCTCTTACCTGTATGAGGAAGATGGAAAGCAATGTGTGTGTTCTTGTGAGATGATTCAAGCAGCCTCGCTGCTGATATTTACCTGGCACTTTGTGGTGGTAATTTGCAAGGCACCAATAGGCACTTGGGGATCAGGATGCCTTGTCACTGCACAGTGAGTTTGATTAAACAGAGGTTTGTGTGTGTACATCGTGCATCAGTGTGTGTCCCCCAGGATATGTCATCCCACGCCAAAGCTCTAGGAAAAGGTTCAAGTTCTTTTAATAAAGCAACGCAGAGCCAATCTATCTCAGAGTGTGCCGGAGTCGGTCTGCTATATTAAAACCTAGAAATTCTTAAAAAACTCCCACCCAAACAGCTCACTAGATCAGCCAGTCAGCCAGTCAGCCAGTCAGTCATCCTTTCATCTTTCTGCATTTCCCTTTTTTTTTTTTTCCAGTTTTACTTCTAATATGAATTCTCATTTGCAGTCTTGGGCGCCTCTTCACTCATAGCAGACAACCTACTTTTACACATTACTCTGGGCTCTGGAATATTGTAACAGTTATTCTTTACTATTAACAGACCAAATAAGGAATTAATTGTAAAAATAATGCATATTTGATTGTCTGTTAGCTGCAGCCTTGAGTGGATCTACTCCTCTTATTGGCTCAATTCATATCCATCTAAACTTAACCAGACTTATTCTGGCAAAGGAAAAAGAAACGGCACTTTAATGCCCCTTTGCAAAAGGCTGCTTACTTCATACACATGACACATCATCCCAGATCCCAGACCCCCACATCTGAGATAAAACACTTTTTAATTAAGCTAGATTTATGCAGGCGGTCTCCCAGTGCTGGGAGCTTGTGTGAAGTGGCTGCTGGTTCATCCCTGGGTATTTTCAGTGTACCTCACTAAACGGTGGCTGGAAGAGCAGCAGAGATGTACTGACAGCAGAGCTGGGAGTAGACCTGGCCTAGTGAAAGATGTATTAATGTCATGTTCTTACCTTGGCTGGTAAGAAAAAGGGAATATGTGCTTCCTCTGTGTTTGAAAATGCACTTATGTCAGTGTACGTAACGTAACTTTAAAAACAAATTCAAGGCCGCTTCTATTAAGACATAAAGAACAAGCTATTAAAAGCACTTAGCGGCTGTGTTTGCTTGTAAAAAATAAGCAAAAACAGATCTTGTAAGGGTAGATGCACTGTAAACAAACATTCAAATGGTAATGTGTCTTTTGCATTTCAGTTGTGCAATGACAATGCAATCAGTTCTCCTAGAATTAATTACTCTACCCCTCACCATCTGTCAGTTTTGTAGCATCTTTTAAATTTGGCTGCCTGCATAGACATCCAATCTTGAGCAGATGTTATTTGTCCAAGGCACTCGGTTATTTTCTTGTAACTCCCTGGCAAAACAGATCTCTCTCACAACCTGTCTGACTACCCCATGTGCTACTAAGTGGTAATAACATACTAACATACTACCAACAGGCCTGAGGTGATAAGATGTCAGTTTTGTAAACCATATCTTCTTGGAGAGGGGTGATTTGAATGGGGTCTTGTGACTGATTTCTGAAGATGATAGATAACAGATAATCACTATATCGACTATTCTTCACTGGGATTGCAGAACAGGGAGGTGGGACAGGTTCTGTTCCTCATAGGGATGTTGCTTTGCTACAGTAGGTCTATTTGCTCTTTCTCTCCAGGCTTCACTAATAATATATTAGTCTGCTATAAAAATATTTCCCTTTCTTATTTGCATCTTTACCAGACTATATTTTAAAAAGATTAAAGATGGAAACTTAAACTGCAACTTTCTTAAAACATTTATATAGTTTTTTAAGCCAAATGTTCATTATCTCTACTTTGTCCAGTAGGACTGTTCTACTGTTCTGCTGCATTGTGTAAACGAAACAAATAATCAATTATTCAGGAAAATAATGCAGATTAATTGATAAGTAAAATTATCATTAGTTGCAGTGCTTGAGTATTCTAGAAAATTTGTATTGCACACTCACAGAACAAAAATAATGGTCACTATGGTCAAATAATGGTCAATTTGTGTGACCTAGCTGGCAATACTGCATATTGACCTTTAGTATCTCGTGTGGTTTAAGTGCCAAAACATCTTATACAGCTTCATAGAAACTATTGAATGTCTAGTTTATCTCCAGGCTTTGCAAAGATGGACCTGATGAAATCACCTGGTTAATCTTTTGTCTTTATGAGTTGTGGCAATAACTTAACAATACATTTAGCTGTTCTCTAAACGGAGTGGTGATGCTCTGTGCCTTAAATAAATGTTTTTAAAGACAAATGCTTTGTCCTAAGAAGAGATGTGCCTAATATTCACAAGACTGGTATATACAAATTGACATTAATGCATGTTTTAAAGCTCCGAATTTGATTATCTGCCAAAGGTGGTCTGACTGAGTGCTCCTATTAGTTTGACCAGTCACATCATGACTCATCCAATTGTGCCCAAATTCATTTTTCATGATTAAAGTGAGAGATCTAATAGAATGACTAATGCTATATTTGTGAGATTTACACACTGCCTTCTTTGTGGAGAAACACCTTTAACAAATGTCTGATTTCAACACTCATTAAATTAAAATGTTCAACCTAGAGTATAATTTGTCGCTGCCTCTCCATCCCTCTTTGCACTGTATTACCGTTGGCAGGATTAACTTGGAGCTTTTTTCTTTCAGTGGACCTGCTTGGCCTGCTGAAGTGGCGCTCCAACACAAGCCTTTTGCAGCAGAACCTTCGTCAGCTGATGAAGGTGGAAGGTGGTGAGGTTGTCAAGGTAAGGGGGTCAGAGTCCTGTGTTGTCCTGCGTTGTGCTGACTACAGTTTGTCTGGTGTCTTTGTACATTGTATATTTGACTAATTATCAAACTAATCTATCTCACTAGCTTGAAGTTTGTATCCTTAAAATGTACGTTATTCTCTTTCCAAACACAGATTAGTGAGTAGTTTCCAAAATCTACAGTTTTTTTTCTACATTGAAGAGGGAGCAAATAGCACAATGCAGAGAACTGAAGGGGAGGAGATGACCTGCTGCCAGAAATGTATGCAGGCTCTTTAAGTACTCAGCATGGGACAGATGAAAAAATAACTCTGAAGAGAAAGTTTTATGTGGGCTGGCTGGGGGCCTGGCATATTGCAGCACATCTAAGGAAGTCCTTCACCCAGACAGTTTTGATCAGGCTAGATAGATGTGTCAACCACAGCTGGACCAGTTCATTAAACCACAGGGGGTGATTATTATTACCACCACATTAGCATTCAGTCTCTGCAAAGCATTTGAGCAAGACTGTGTGCAATTGGATAACAGTTTGGCATTTAAAAGGCAGTTTATCAATATGTTATACATTGTTATGGCTGTATACTGTATGTTAGGTAATATGCATGAACCTTGAAGTGAATAGGTCACCCTATTCTTGCTTGTGAGATTCAATTGTGCTTTAAACTCCACACTGTGCATGCTGTTTTTTGTTTCTTGTTGAAAATGTGATGAATCTCATCCATCCTGAGGTGACAGACCAAGCACAGTATGGAGTGATAGCTCTGTTTCTGTCACTTTTACATCTGTTTTCACATTGCCTCAGAATTGTCTGAGTAAATGAAGCATGTTTCCCCAGAGCGGCAGGGTGTAGTATAGTTAGTGTTTTGGAGGTACTGCTGACAGAGAAATTATTACTGTCTTCATAGAACTATGTTTGCGCATGTTAACAGCTGTAAAGGCTGTGTAATGGGTTGTACATAGCAGGGCTCTATGAATGAAGAGCGTAATTGTTTTGCTCTTTCCACGTATACACACAGATAGACTAGTAACAGCCCTGCTTTATTAATAAAGCAGTGCTTGTGTTAAAGCCACTGAGAGGTCAAAACTGGTCAGCCAGCCTGAGGGTGCAGTATGCAGAGATGAGTAAATGTCTTACAGTTGGTAATAAATATCAGTGCTCCATGATGGACAGAGTTTAGAGAAGGTAAGAAGAAGAAAAAGAAGAAGCCTAGTTTGAGATTCACCTTTTTACAAGTGACTCTTTGTGAGGCATAAAATATAAAAAGGGAAAATAAGTACTCTGTACTCTCCCCTTTCTTTAATAGCTTCTTTTTAGATTTTGTGAATATCACTATACACTTAGTATTTTAACATTTAAGACCTCAGATCAAATCAGGATTGCCAGACAACATTAAAAGCAACCTGAACTGTGAAAGATGCTGCATCTCAGTAGGAGCGGCACAATAATCAACTCTGTCATCAGCATCCACATGAACACTTGTGTCACGCACATTTAAACAGATTATTTACATAAATTCAAAACCCAGTACAGAACTTTGAGCCACTCTATTTGCAATTGTACAAGAAGATGATTTGAGGCCCTCAGGCTGTACACATTGCTATTTGCCAACTAACTCACTGCTTTGTGTGATTAGTGTGCTGATATTACATAGTTCTTCAGTACTGCGTCAACGACTTTATGTAAGTTACTAAATAATGTAGCACAATAGTCTATCATCTATAGGGTGAACCAAGTATTTAAAACATTTGCTGCAGTAGTAGGACTACGTTTTATTTTAAAGCCAGGCCAGTAATTAGAAAATATATTATAAAAGCAGCATTTTAGCAAAATATTTTCACTTGGGTTAATTGTTTAGAAGTAGGCCAAGAACCACACTTGTTTGTATTAAACAATTTTTCTCTTATTACTTGTTCTGTACTTGGGATTAACACGTCTTGTTTCTACTGACATGATGGATAATTCATTTGTTTTAAAGTTCATTGACTACTGTGATGTCAGATGGATGTTAGATGTCCTTCATAAATCCAGGAAATCCATTTGACTCTGTTTGATCTTGAAAAGAACATTGAAAGCAGTTTTGTTTTTGAGTTCCTTTAGTTCTGATGTTTGTCTGCAATAACCTGTCATGCGTCTGTCATTCTAGTTTCTGCAAGACACTCTGGATGCTCTCTTCAACATCATGATGGAGAACTCTGACAGTGACACATTTGATACTTTGGTGTTTGATGCCTTGGTAAGCAAAGAAGCACACGCACTAACAGTAGAGCAGGATTCATGCCAGACGAGTTTGTTGTCAGTGTAAATAAACTCTTAGATACATTCTACTCGGATGCAAATGTAGCATGTCATATCTTTCATATGCTAAACCCTTTCTGGTGAGTGTCTCTGCTGTATGTGCTAGCCCCTATGATTTCACAACTTTTTGTTTTTTTGTTTGCGCCACAAGTGTTGCAGCTGCCTGCTCTCTGTCCTAAACTTGAGTTCTGGGTAAACGTTGAGTTTGTTTTTGATTCTGGAGAAAAGTGTAAAACATCAAGGTATCGTAAGAAAGGTGTAGACTACTTTATGTTCTGAGCATGAAGACCTTAGTTTACAGTTTAGTTTACATTAGTGTCTTGTGACATATGTGTTCTGACGGGATGTGTTCACTTTACCTCCCTACAACTGTGGACCTGCTTGTTTTTCAGCTTGTTTCACAGAACACACCTCATCCATGTAATCAGCAATAGGTAGGGCAGGAAGGACTAGAACACAAGCAGGACATGGGAGCCTGAGGACTATGCTTGGGAACCACTGCCCTACAAGAATAGTATTTGAGTGTATGCCAGGGCTATGCCTCTGAGAAAAGTGCCAGCTACCTGCATCTGCAACATTGCAATTACAGTTGTGAAGGATTTGTACATGTAACCAAAGAAACTGTTCCTTGTCGTTGATAGATAAGATCATAATTTACTGAGAGTAGGGTACACAGGCTTCATCTCACTGCTGCACTGATTTGCATGACTTTGCAATGCAGGGTAGCCTTTTCATTAAAGTTGTTTGTCTAACATTTAAGTTTTCATTTTCCTGCAAGGCAGAGCATGAAGACGATTTTGGAAAAGGCAAAAACAAATTAGCTGGATTTTTGATTCTATAACTTTGCAATGTACTAAATCAGGTATTTGCAAGCAATGAACTGACAGCGTATCAGAGAAAACCTGTCTTGCATGCCTTTGCCTAACATGGTGTACATTTTAAAAGAACATTTTTCACTTTCATAGAAAAGAGATAGAAATTGTGTTGTTGGGTGTCCTAGATAATCTGCAGGGTACAGAATTGAAAGCAAATGGTTTTCTGCTCAAATGCAGTCTTGTTTAATTTCCCAATCTACTTCACCATATTGAGAAAGATATGCAGTTTGCCCTGCTTGTCTGCATGACCCATGTGGTTATACATTTTAATGAATATGCCTTGTTCTCTGGCAGGTGTTCATAATTGGGCTTATAGCAGACAGAAAGTTCCAGCACTTCAACCCTGTCCTGGAGACCTACATTCGGAAGCATTTCAGTGCTACACTGGCGTACACGTGAGTTAATTACCCTTTCTACAAATGACAGTATGTTCCGTTTTGTGATTGTCAGATTTCTCACACACACTTTTATGTGTTTTTAGGAAGCTGACCAAAGTTCTGAAGAATTATGTGGACAATGCTGAGAAGCTGACAGACCAGCTGCTGAAGGCCTTAAAGGCTCTGGAGTACATATTCAAGTTCATTGTCCGCTCCAGAGTCCTCTTCAACCAGTATGTACTGATACACACATAACATGCACATACCGTGGCAGAAGAGGGACATTGTTGTCCTCACTCCTGTAGATATAAGGGAGTGATTAAAATTTCTCTTATTACTTTTGTACTAACCCAGTTAAAACTACCTGGTGGGTTTTATGTTGTAGCTGATCAGTGAAGATTTAAACAACACACATGCACTGTGACTATTTTGGGCAACAAGCACTCTTTATTGATTTTATACTAATACATTTAATTTCTTCAGTAGTACAGTTATTCCTTAAATAAACTTGTGGTTTCAGAAATCCTTTATAATAAAAGTCAGTATTGTATGCAGCATTGATCTTCGTTCTCCACAGCTCCTGCTGCTGTTGAATAAAGTTGAAATGGGTAAAAGTAAGCAATCTTTGGGTGAGGTAATTTCTATTGATCTGTTTATAATTGGCTGTGGGGATGTTAAATGGATGATAATTTTGTCAGGCCATGGAATGAAGCTATTGGCGGCTGAGGGGCTGATGTATGATCCTGGTCTAATTGAGTGTGCAGAGTTTGATTGGTTTTCTGTCCGATGTCTAGAGGACGCTACGTCCTTTGCCTCACATATAAGACCAAAGCAACATCACAGTCTTCTCTACAGTTGTCCACACTGACAGTGTGTGCCAAGTAGTTCTTTTTTCAGGATAACCAGTAGCAACATCCAAAATTAAAGTGCACCTGCTTTTTTGTATTTGTGGAGGCATTTCTTCTTGTTGGTTGGCAGGATCACCTCTGTTAGGCTTTTGTTGCTGACTCAGACTCGGTTTGAAACTCGTTTAAACTGCAAAGTTGTGCTTGTTGGAGCCTTTCATTCAGCGCTGACTCAATGGTGCCACGTTTACATCAGCTTTTTATTGCAGCCCAGCGGAACATTTCTATGAAATGGTAGAGGAGACAGTGTAATCACACAATTTCTGCCCGTGGCTTGAGACTAGTGTAGCTGTCTGGAGCGTGCTCTGGTCCCTGATGCTGCAGGTGAGAAGCAGCTTTAAGTAATTGTTGTTGTGGGAGCTTTGAGAGGGATGACTCAAATCCCATGATTTCTGGAAACCCGCAACAGTGACTATCCTGGACCATGTAATACCCACGGCCTCAAGAGAGATTGTTGCACCACAAAAGGCACCACTCTGGAAGAAAGCAGGAATCTAAACACTTCACCGTTCTTTGACCTCCCTCTGTTTCAGCTTGTCTTTGAGTTTCTCTCACCAATTACATCTTTTTTTAAAATATAAGTGGTTGACACACTTAATTACTTTGCAGCGTGTGCAACATGACTCATTTACAGTTAATACCCACTTGTGGAATAAAACTAATTTTAATTTTTGGGGATTATGGAGGAAGCCCTACTTAGTGTTCACATGCTGCTAGAAATTGAGAAATGTTCTCTGCAATTGTTCTGTGATCACTGGCTTTTACTGTAGTTGGTATTCGCTGGGCAGCATTTGCTTTACATAACGTAACAAGCAGATAAGAAATACTGCACCCTGGGCAGATTAGAAAGTAAAGTCAGTGAACCCTTATGTGAAATTAGCTCTCTGTTTCTTGTATAGTTTTCCAGGAGAGTCATTAGCATAGATCATTAATTTCTCTGATTTTTGTTTCCACATGACAGCAGGCAGGTGCTTCAGGGTCTTGTCATGTTGTTTTAAATGCTAATCTCGCTGGCAGCAAGAATGATGTCTGTGGTTCTGATCCAAGAATATTTGCATTGATAACACACACAGGCCATTCTGGTGGCGGCTTTTAATGATTTAACAGGGAAGCATCAAACTCTTGTCATTTCCACTCCGGGCGGGGCTGTTTACACAGGGATGAAACAAACAACAGCCTTGTGATCATCTGCCAATGTAATTCTCTACTTCATCTCCTCCCAGGCTCTATGAGAACAAAGGAGAGGCCGACTTCATGGAATCCTTGAGGAACCTTTTCACATCCTTTAATGACATGATGAACAGTAATTCGGAGAACACTGGCATGGTGAAGGTAGGCTGGATATCGCTCAAGTTTAGTGCTAGGAAATATCTGCTGCTGCATGAATAGCAAATACATCTGCTGTGATGTGCTTTGGATGCCATTCTCTTAAATTGAATATGCATGAGTCTGGTTAGATGTAAACTAATGCAGCAGCTTATTAGACATTCATTTTAGTCTCTATGTCATCCATCTTTGTCATGTTTCTCTGTCTAGATTTTCCTGATCCTGATCTGTACTCTCATTTTGTCCCTATGTGAATTTAGCATGGCTGCACATAAAATAAAATTAGGTATATTAGAGTATATTAGAATATCTTCTATTCCTTTCAGTATCCATCTATAGAAACAGACTACCACTCACACACCTATTCACAGCTCTGGGCAATGTAGAGCTGCCAGTTAACCTAACCTGTAACCTGCATGTTTCTGGACAGTGAGAGAAAAACAAGGGTACCTGGAGAAAACATGCAGGCAGGGGGAAGATAATAGTAATATATAAACATTTTAGGAAATATGGTTATTTATTTTGAGTACTACTGTTAGGTCTCTTGTTAAATATGAAGATACAGTCAGCAACTTATCTAGCTTTTAGTTGGCTAAGCTAAATAACCACTGTGGCTTGATAAATGAAACATGTTGTATCTTAAAGATTAAGGATCTGTCTGGAACTTTTTAGGTGCAGACAGAAATGCATACTCACTGACCAAAAACACAACTCTGGATTAAAGTTTCATATAAATTCCAGCACAGGTATAAACAAACGCTAGAACTAATGTGAATTATTGAGGTATCTGCAGATCTTAAATCCTGGTCAATGTGACACGCTGTATTTGTTATCTATCTACATCATGGAAGTGAGGTAGAGACTTAACGTTAAAAATGTTCTGTGCAGCCCTGCCCTTCAAGATTTGTCTTCCATCTGTACATTTGTTGATTTCTCTTGCCTATCTATGCTTGTATGTATGTGTTTGTGTTTTTCATCTCTTTTCCACTCTCACCTTGATTGCCCTGTGGCCTGTGGCTCCTCTGGCCTTCTGCTCTTTAGCTGCTCCTTAAGGTATTTATTTCATGTCTTTCTTTCCTGCTTCTGCTTTTAAATTTGAATTTTTAGGTGCACCTTTACTTTTGTGATGACGGCTATCCATGTTAAACAACAGCAAAGTTAGAAAATGTGAGCTGGTAATAAGTAGATGAGATTGCACACCAGTTCTGATACTATAGCTTGGCCCACTGGAGGTACTTCAAGTGGATTTTGGACCAAAACTACTTTGATAGAACCCCACATATGACCTCTTTAAGCTCTCCCCAGAACGTTTTCATTTTATTGTCCTTCCCCCAAACTTGGTGACTCCAGATTTGAAACCAAAAACTATGTTTTGTCATTTTGTGCAGATACACTTGAACCACACATGCGTGCATCTATGCTTTTAGAGATAACATAATTGCTGGGTACATGCACCTTGGCACACCTACATTAGATCCATGTGCACACTCAACCATAGTAGAAGCTCAGGAGTCAATTAGGAGTCAGTTGCTGTGTAATTGGGTGAGATATTAGCTTTACTGTCAGTAAATTAAAAACTGATCTTGAGGAACGGGCATGAAAGCAAAGAATCCTGGTTTCTTCCAAGTGTGCCCTCGTGAATGCACTATGACAGCTGGAAGCTAATGAGGAGTCCCATCATAAGTGAAGTCTGAATCCTGATGAACATCTGGACAGACTGAAAAACACAGACACTCAGAAATGCATGCCTCTGCTAACCAAGCACACTCAGGAGTAGGAGCCCCGAATGAATTAAAGTAGCACTTCACACATCACGCCCCTGCACAACAGGTGGGAGTTTTGTTGTTGCTGAGAACAAAGCAAAAAAGTCATTGTGTTAAAAGGGCTTCTTCACTGGGTAAATAGAGGCAATAGATGTTTAATCAGAAACATCCAAGGTTACTGATTGAATAGAAGTCAAACTACATATTTAAAATCCTTCTCAGTGAGTTTGGTGAAGCCGCTGATTTTCATAGCTTTATCTTTGGAGGTCATAAATATACCCTTGTTTGAAAAATCACGCTAATCATGGTTATTCTCCACCCAATCTGTTTTTTTTTTTACATACAGTAAAATTGTCAAACAGAAATTGTTTTCACTGAGGGAAGTCAGTAACAGAAGGATTTTATTCTGGCCAACCTCATTTTAACACTTCTAATTACCTATCCCATATTTTCAGAAACAAAACATGAACAATCACGAACTGTGGATTGTAGCAGGCAACGTCCAGCAAACCTCGTCTGTATGGCTAATCAGTCTCTATGAGACTGGCTGGAACTGCTGCTAATTTGCACAGATGCTGTATAAACACCCCAACCCACCGTGGCCGGAATTTAGTAGCAGTCAGTTATAGAGAGAAATGTCAGCTCGGTTAATCATTCCCATTATTTATGCATGGCTCTGTAATCAGCCACTGGGTGAACACACTTGATGACTTTGTTATTGTGTCGATGGATAAATGTAGATCCTATCTGTTTGTATTTGTGATCTTGGGGAGAAATCTTCCTTTAAATTAGTCTTTTAGTTTATTAGAAGTCACCACCTGCCCTCAACTGGTCTCAATTAAGTAAATTAATTCACATAGGAAAAGAATACCCAGGAACTTTATTGTCTGGCCCTGCCATTGTGTAGCAGGTTTTGTGTGACTTAATATGATTTTAAGTTGGTAAAAAGAACATAGCATAGAAAAGATTTACCATATTGATCATCAACAAATACGTCTTCTGGCTGAGAAAGTGTGAAGTGAATAAGAGAGCATAAAGCTACAAGACATATTTACACTAAACACACAAAATACAAACACGTATAACATATTATATACTCAGGTACAGAATCTGTGTTGGAATATCAGCCACTGATTCATTTTAAGATAATAATAATCTTCATATTATTTATTTTTTGGTAAAGGGTGCTGCACTGAAGTACCTTCCCACCATTGTAAACGATGTCAAGCTGGTCTTCGATCCCAAGGAACTAAGGTAATTTCACATGTATATGTATATTTCCATGCTTTATTGATATTACAATCACACCTGCCGTAGACTATTATAGTTCAGCTCTCAGTAGATCGTACTGAGAATTGTATGAGTGCTTAAAACTCTATAGCTCTTGATAATAAATGATGGTACTATGGTATTAAATTCAATATATTTTTATTTATTTATATATTTGTAATAATGTCAACTAAAATGGCACAGAATTGTCTTTCTCACCACGTAGAAATGAACGGACTGCCAATTTCAAATGACCTTCATAACCTTTGACCAAAGCCTCATGTCCATCTGTTTTTGGGGCAGTCCTCTAAAACTATTTTTGACGACTCAAAGGACATTGCATTTATGAAAAATCCCTCATGGGTGAGCCCTTGATTTTCTGTCCCATTTCAATGTCTTTAATCAAGTATGCTAAAAGGACACCGCACAAAAACAAAATGGAATGGCCTAATTTGTAGAGCATTATACTTACAAATATGTGAAGAAAGCTTTTCTGATATAGTAAGAGAAATGCCTTTCAGCTGCAAATAAGTTTTTGGAAAAACATTCCTTTTTTGTTTTGGTCCACTGTGGACAATCATCTGTGAAAAATTATAAATCCTACATGAGCAACACAGATTTTGCCCTAATTTTCTTATGAATAAGGTAAAATTAATCCAAATATATAGACAAATGAAATAAAAGTAGCCATAAAGAGATTGATGCTGTTATTTTGACCATCATCTAATAGAATTATCAAAAGCAAAGAGAAGAGCCCTGTCCCTGACAGAACCTGTCCACCGTTCTTCAAATTTCTTTTGTAGTTCTGAAGTAGCGCTACTATATGTACAGTAATTATATTCCAGACCTTGAAATGTGCTTCGCCTGTTCATTTGCAAGCACTGAAGAAAGGACCCTCTTCCATTTGCCCACGTCCAACACCTGGACAGCTGCCATTTTCACAGCAGGCTCTGAGCCACACAGTTCTGCCAGTCCCTTCCTCTATCTTCTACCACTGCACCACTATCTACCTCCCTGAATGGGCGGCTGGTGTTTGGCTTGAGGTAGTAGACAGTTTGGGTTCTGTCTACCAACCACAGTTTCTCTTGTTGAGTTTCACAGCTCTCAGATTGTTTTTCGTGTGTGTAAAAAGTTGCTTATTTCATAGATTAATTTTCACAATTGCACACTTGCCCGATAGATTTTTTTTTTTTTTGTAGTGCCAGAAGAAACGGCATGAGTGAAGCTTTTGGCATTAGCTTTAATTCTGAGAGCTCTGGTCCTTTTTGAAGCATTCACTTAGCTGTAATTCACAGGCCTGGCTCTTTTTCCTACCTGAGCAAAGGTGGCATCAGCTGTTCTAGTTGTTAGCACAAACCTGGCAGAACAGCTGAGCTGGAGGCGACTAAATTGAAGCCTCGGGGGTAGGGGTGTTTTATCCCCTGCCAGAACCTTTTCTCTCCTCCTTTATCCTCGGCTTGCCAGAGTAATAAGCATCCAGCCTCTTCATTGAGGAGAAAACTGTCAGCTTTATGCTTGTGCATGAATGTGGATTTATTTATTTTAAGCTCTGAACTGGTGGATCCTCCTAATTTTTTTATCTTTTTGGGCTTAAAAAAAGTGAATTAATAGTTGTATGTATATTAAGTTTGCAGACCTTTGCAAAATTGCAGCAATACTCAGCCAGCTTCATCATAAAAAATGCAGTTGAATGAGAAAGAATTATGGACCATAGTAATTAAACATTTTACATTTTACTCATAGTTTGACAAAACAGATACCACATGGTTTGTTTACTGGTTGTTGCTTTCAGCAACATATTGCGGTCTTTATGATCTGTGGTCATGTAAAGAACCATGAACAGTCATGGCTCTTCACATGACAGTGGTGTAACCAGAGGCGGAACAGATCAGAAACTGAGACTGAAACTACGACACACATGTCCACCATCTCATTTCACAGTTCCGTCTTAGTGAACTGGGACACGACAGTTGACAACTGTTTATCCAAGTGCTATTTCCAAGGTCAATAATATACCTAAAGCTAAATCTACTATATTTTTCTTTGTTCTGTACACACAGCATCTATTGCATCTGGTGCACAAATGTTTATGTTCGGAGAGCGATCCCTCCCCTGTTGCTCTGGATTTTTTCAGATATGAAGGATCTAAGGACATATGATTGTTAACATATGTCCATATTGTGTAGATTGTACAGGCCAATGAAGCTAATTTGTAATTTGGGAATTGAGCTATAAAAAATAAAATAAAATTTGATATTGAAATCTACTTTTCACACTTTTATATTTATTATATTGTTTATCCCTAATTTTGTCCTTCTGTCTCTGTAGCAAGCTGTTCACGGAGTTTATCCTAAAGGTTCCTCTGGGTCGCCTCGTGAAGCAGAAGCTAGACTGTATGATTGACATTGTACACAGCGATCTCTTTACTCATCACGGTGAGAGCACACACACACTCAAACTGCACTTACTTCTTCAGTGCATGTACCTTCACACACAGTGCGGTATTATAATCGTTCCATCCTCTTCTTTGTTGTCTTTTAGTAATGAATTGCTTTACTTGTCTCATTCCAACAGCACACATTGTACAGTACATTTTGGACATGTCATAGTAATGTTTATTAAGAAGGTGAGGGATGTAAAACTGGTTAATGAGAATCTGTACCCTGCAGCTTGCAGCCAGGCTAGCCTGCAGCATCATACAGGCAAAGCTTTGCTGCACTGCTGGCCATGGCCAAGCATTTTGCTGGAGGCAGCAATCCTTTGGGGCCATGTTAGGTTAGAGTTGACAAACACACTCACACTTGCTTACTGTCCTCTGGTGGTAAATTAAATGCAGGGTCCTTAACCCAATAAAATGGCAGCAGTGACGTAATGTAATGGCTTGCAGGAACAACACATTCCTCAAAGCGGTTGTTTAACAAAAAGAAAGTGGACAACAAGTGCTGCTCTCTGCCTATCACAGTATAAATGTCTCTGCTTTACACCTAATGATCCAGTCCTGTCATACTTTAGCAGCAAAAAATGGAGGTTTGACCAGTTTAGTGAGTTAATTTCCAAGTGAAATGCTTAGTTCATACTCCCCTGGTCATCACTATTGATCTGTAGGTGTAATTGTGTATAGACAACCCTCCCCGATCTTGTGAATGGACTGCTGATCAACAGAAGGACTTGCTTCTGGGATGTAGATCTGGACTACCCCAGTGCTCAGTTCTATGTACTGTTGCTTTGAACACTTCCTGTAGTTTTTGAGGTATGTGTGTGTTTTCAAACTGTGCTAAACCAGTGAAGGCCAATACATAATTTCCACGTTAAATTGGTTTTTCCACATCTGCATCAAGCTGAGCTCCTGTTTGGTGACGTTTTACTACAGATAATGTCCACTCCGACAGTTCACCTGTAGTAAGTGCATATGCTCATGGGGCACATTGCTAGTTGTATCCTGATTCCCAGGTGGTTCCTGAAAGTTTCCCTTGCCACGTCCTCATCAATATGCATTGGATGTGTTCACTGATGGAAGTGTTTTCTTTCCTGCAGGCTGCACAGTGATTAACATATTAACTATTGCTGAGTAAAGGCATGTCCTAAATTAGTATTTTTCTGTCCCCTGCTGGTTTAATGTTCAAAATGATAACTTTAAACAATAAGATATCATCCCTTTCTTAAAGGGTTCTACCTATACTTTAAAAACTTATGAACTTAATGAACTCTGAGCTTTCTGTCACCATCACTGTTGATGATGTAAAGAAAACCGTAGAAGAGCAACGTAAATGACTTGGATAAATCGCTCTAATGTGCTCTTTGGAAGAGAATTGTCAGCTGCTCTCCTGGTCTGTTTTAAAGGGGAAATTCACTGTAGTGTCTAAAGTCTGTTTGCACTGGACGTTTGTAGCCTAGCACTATAATTCCAGTTTGCTTGTCCTGCTCCTACCTACAACTAGTATATGAGTATGTGTATGTTAATGTATACTCGTGTGTATGTTCATTCATGTGCTTGGGTTTGTTCCTACATGTCTGTATTTAGAGTTTTAGTCGGGAGGGAGGGGGCGAAGAGAATAAAGATTAAAGCTCTGTAAAAACAAGGCATTAAACAGTCCACACAACATTAGACACCCTCAGATAGGATATTTACTTTTGTGTTCACACCTTGGAGGATTACTAAATGCGCACACACAGATCTAAAAACACACATTTTCCCTTTAAGCTGTATCAGGTAGATGTTGGTGATTTGTTTCTCAGCAACAGAAATATTTCAGCGCAGACATGGTTGTCACTTTGTGTTAAAACTACCCAACACGTGACAGGCCAAACTCTTAACAACGTTCACTGGTAAATACCTTAAAAGATTTCTTATAAGGCATTCACCAGTGAAAGCTTTATGCGAATAAAATCCGTATTGTAGAGCAGACTTCCCATAATGCTACAGCCAGACATAGATGGCTATTTACTAATGATTTGTGGAGCTTTTTCAGAGTTTTAGTCAGAGCATTTGTCCATGCTTTAAACTCTAGGTTTTGCATTGGCAGACAAAAAATCGGCACTGCTACAACTCACGTGTAGAGCCATTATACTGGAAGGACTGAGGTTATTGCTAATTGGTTTCTAGGGATGGCAGAGTCAATAGGTCCAGTAGTGGTGCAAAGTGAAATATCTTGACAACCCCTGGACAGACAGGATAAATCCTAATGACTTTGGTCATCCTGTGGGCATTTATCTAGTGTCGCCAGTGGGTCTAAATTTCCACAGAAGTTCTTGAAAGGATATTTTAAGAAAGATACTTGGATTTAATTGGCAATGGATAATGGTGGTCCTGAAGATAAATATTGATTTTGATCATATCCTGCCCTGTCTTGTAGCACAACCTTCAGGCTATATTGTCAACTTTTTAGACAGGATACTTCAATACTTGTACAGGAACAATTACTGTGACATTTGCTGAGAAAAATCACTCTCCCCCAAGAGTGATCACTTTCTATTTAGGTGCCCGTGTACAGTGAGTCACTATGTGACCACTATGTATATGTAATGTATGTTTATTCCTCACTACAAGATTCCTACACTGGGTTAGTCCCCTTTCCTGCTTGTTGCTGATTCACAGGAGACTGTATACAGAGCCACTCAAAAGGCATCCAGCAGCTATGCAAAAATTCTTAGCACGAAGGGAATAATTGTGTAATTAAGGCACTGATCAGTGCCCTTGTCATTAAAAATGAAATTTCAGATTGTTCAGGAGTCTTTGTTTGTAAATTGCTAATTACTACATGATGCATTCATTACCCTTTTCCTATCATGGTATTTGTGTGGAGCTCCTGTTATGGTTAATATGGTTAATTCAGCAATACTAAAAGTAAAATGAAAACAGCTTCTGAAGACATGAATACACTCACCTTAAAGATGCTTGATTGGGACGAAAACACAGAGTTTCTCCTTCATTTATCTCCATAGAACCACTTCATACTGCTCAATAATACATGTACTTGTATATGTAGAAAGTGGCAAGATAATATAAAATACTGGTTGCATTTATGTTCAGTACCTTTGGGTGTTGTTTATGAAGAGGTTACCATAATATATATATATTTTATAATGGGTTGTATCCTACTGTTTATCATTTGGCATTAAGCTGTATTGACAATGGGCATACTGTAATATTATGTTTGTATGTGTTTGCTTTGTATGGATTCAGAATCGAAACCCATCACTGGCGCCTCCCTACCTTGTTATTAAGTGGTTTGCAGGAACAACACATGCCTCAGAGCAGCTGACAAAAAGAAAGTGGACAACAAGTGCTGCTCTCTGCCTCCGACAGATATTCAGTTCATCATGAACACTGTAAATGTCTCTGCTTTACACCTGATGATCCAGTCCTGTCATACCTTAGCAGCAAAAAATGGGGGGGTTGACCAGTTTAGTGAGTTAATTCCAAAGTGAAATGCTTATTTCATACTCCCCTGGTCATCACTATTGATCTGTAGGTGTAATTGTGTATAGACAAGCCTCCCCGATCTTGTGAATGGACTGCTGATCAACAGGAGGACTTGCTACTGGGATGTAGATCTGGACTACCCCAGTGCTCAGTTCTATGCACTGTCTGCATTTCCTGTAGTATTTAAGGTGTGTGTGTGTGTTTTCAAACTGTGCTAAACCAGTGAAGGCCAATACATAATTTCCATGTTAAACTGGTACAGAGAATTTATTTGGATTTAGAATCGAAACAAATCACTGGGTGCCTCCCGACCTTGTTATTATATAGACTGTTGTCCCTGTAGTCTGCATCAGTTTTACTGATGACTTTACTCAGTGTATTCCTTTTTTGTTCATTTTCTTATCTTTTACCATGGCAATAAATCAGCACTCTGTGAGAAGGTCTACGTCACTGAATAGTTCTAACTCTGTTGCACCATTTCTTTCATTTCCTTTGTTTGTAGCAGTGAAGAGAAAACTGTAATGTGATTGGTTTCCTCTCCTCTATCCGCTCGCAGCTTATTACTTTCCATGTTCAAATTGAACCCAACATCCTCCCCAACACACACTCACATACATGTTGGGCCTGTTTGCCTAATTTGGTCCAACTATGTATTCTGACAAGATGCTGAATAATTATATGAGGTGAGGTAACTTAGTAGTTTGGTTTGGATTTTTGTTTTTCTTGCTTTATTTTTCAAGAGATGCTCTGGTTGGCTTACTCTCTCTTGCCTTTGGGATATTGTGAGGTTTTTCAACTGCCTGGTTATTAAATTCATATGTGCATTGCCTTAATTTAATCATCTTAGCTGTGAGAAAGCCATTAACAAACTGCATGTGTCTGCATTAAGGGTGTGTTGTGAGCATATGCTGCACTGTCTTCTGCGATCTGTCATCTGCTCCTTGTGCTGAGTGGCATTATGAATGTGTGTCTTTGGCGCTGTCCCTGCAGATTGCCGTGAGATCCTCCTGCCGCTGATGACAGACCAGCTGAAGTTCCACCTGGAGAAGCAGGAGGAGCTGAAGGCTTGCTGCCAGCTGCTTAGTGACATCCTGGAGGTGCTCTACAGGAAGGATGTGGTGAGCAACACAACTCTTTAGTTTTATGTGCTTTTATTTCCCTCTGGGATAAACAATAGCATAACAGGAGAATCCAGGAGTCCTTCCATAAATAAACACATTTCAACTGTGGTTCTTTTACTGAATAGCAAATTATCAGTGTGCTGTGTGCAATTTATTTTATTGTCCTATGTGCCCTGAAAGGAGCACATTGTACGGCAATGTTAATTTACTAACCTGTAGAGTTAGCTGTGCTCGGTAAATCATTGCTCAGGGTGCCTAGAGGCCATCTTCAACACCCTGAACGTGTGTTTAGAAGCAGAGTAGCTGGACAATTGTTGTTAAAACAGTTATGTAGCAAATCTAATATTCATTATTCGTTATTGATTAATTTCACTACTCCAGTTTTCCAGTTAATTAATTACTTGTTTAGTGCATGAACTGTCAGATATTAGCTAGAAATTCGCCAGATCTCCAGTAGACATTATTAGATTGATTTACAGAAAGGCAGAGTAAAGGTTTGACATTTTTCATTGATTAATTACTTAAAAAGTCGATAAATATTTCTGTAGACCAGCTAATATATTAATCAACTACCTTTTTATTACAGTTTTTTTTTTCTTTTTCACTAGAGCAAATCCATCATACTCAGGCATCAGCCCAACATGCACACACACTGTAATAACACGCACGCTCACAAACACTCAACTGCTTCATTGTGTTTCACACGTTTCCATGCCCAGACTCCTGATGTCCTCCCTCAGGCCCACTCACTCTTCCCCCAGCCATTGATCAACACTGTCCAGCCTCCCACACTCTACTCTGCTAGGGATTATCCACCTCTTCTACTTGTTCTGGCTTTCACATTCTCGTGTCTTGGTCTCTCCTCTGCTTCAATCTCTCTTTTTTTTTCTCTGTCCTCCACTGCGCACTTTAATACACATAAATATGAATGGCGATACTACTCCATGCTACTAAAGAAAACGATTGTGTCCAGTTTTAAGGTATTAAACAACTTTATAATAATGAGAATCAAATTGAACCTTCCCCTCTTAAATAATTAGATTCAGACTAATTTAACCAGCTACTTTCTACATGCACTTGGTTTGTATTACAAGACATTACATTAATATAGACCTGTATTTTTCTCTAAAACCATTCTGGCAGTCGTGTGCATCCCACTTGATGCTTTGCAAGGCAATATGTGAAAACCCGTTTTCAGATGGTTTGTTCTCCCCAGCCTTCCTCTGTGTGATTGTATGAATGTTTGTGTCTGCGTCTGTGCCCAATCTTGGGTGCATGAGTTCTTCAACCGCAGAAAGAGATACGTAAATTATTGAATGTTTAGGTTGACGCTGCAGAGCTCGAGCTGCTTGGTTTTTCCCCCACAGACAGGTAGACACAGTAACAAACAAACCACTGTTCACTCAGGCTCCCTCATAAGGAAGTCCAAGTAAAATCGTCCCACTTATGACAGCGATACAGCTGCCCCAGGGATGTTTTCCCCTCCAAAAGCTAGAAAATGCAATGTATAATTAAAACCATATTTGCTGCATCAGAGGTATTTGTCAAGTTTCATGGGACTAAATATCTTTATGTAGAGCAGTATTAACATTTTATATATCTATTGTTAAAGACAAAGGTATTATTTCTTCTGTGTTTTGTCCAAAAAGGCAATAAAGAAATCACTTTTTTCCCATTTAGCTCAGTAGGCAAAAAAAGTTTGAACTCATCTCTCAATAATTTTTCCTAAACACATGACTGAGAGATTAATGATGTAACTGGATGTTTTTGAAAAAATGTACTTTACAATCTTTAATGTCCATGTGGGTCACCAACATCCTCTAAGAATCGAGGTTTTAAGGATCTGTGCAGACTCATTAGTTTGCACTGACATTCATCAATCATTTATTCAGAATCTATTTTAAAACAGATGGTGCCACAATTTTTAAATTAGAATCTGCTGCAATAGCACAGACTGTAATGCAGCGAAACGTCCAGCGGTGAAAACCCCATTCTCTGTTTTTCCTGGCATTTAATTCTTTTAATGCAGCCTTTTGTGCAATATAACTTATGTAAAAAATGTCCGGTCTGTCACATGTGTTTAGTCATTAGTCAGAAAATCCCATTATGTAACCACGCAAGGTTAAAAGGTGGATATTTTCTTTGAAATGCTTATGTCATTGTGTCCTTCCTTCCCTATGTTTGTATGTTGACATATGCATTTGTTTCTGTAAGGGTCCAACCCAGTGGCATGTGCAGGTCATCATGGAGAAGCTTCTGAGGACAGTGAACAGAACAGTCATTTCTATGGGCCGTGAATCCCCCCACATCGTAAGTCTGTCTTTAACAACTAGCTGTTTGTCCACAACCAACTCTTCCTACTTTGTTTTTTTTGGTTAGTTTTGTGTTTTTTCCTGTTTATCACACACATACATAGCTGGACATGTGTACACTCCACTTCAGAGGCTTTTGTACCACAACCAGTTACACCCCTAGATGTCCACTGCACCTCCAATTCTATTCCAAAGCTATCATTAACAGTAAAGTCTACCTTGGCAGAATGCTTTCACCCTGCCTCAATCTAGAAGTGGCTTTGTCCAGTTCAGTAGAAGTTAACACATGGATTCTTTGGCTTACTAAAGCGTATTTTTATGTATTGTTTAGGACTGCTACATGCAGTCTGAAACAATACTATTGTAATGGAGATTTTTCTGATGGCACCTAAAAGTATCTTTACATTTATAGTGCTGACTGAAAATGTATGCACAACACCCCTTTACTGTCCCTTGTGCCTTCTCGTCCTCTCTTTTTTCTTCTGTCTCACATGCTTCCTATCTATCTGTGTTGCAGTAAAGTGATTTAGGATTGCAGAGTCTCTGTAGCTGCTCGATCTCTCCCTCTGTCTAAAGGTATTCCGTCAATGCACCAAGCTCATCGTGAAGATAGGGAGCTCTCTGTTGTGTAACAGATCGCCAGTGAGAATCACACTGCATAATGTAACACTAAAGAATTTGTGAGTTGAGCTGAGGCCTCCCTGCTGCCCTTTTCTCTCAGCCAGCTGCCTGGAGGGGGTCTAGGACTCCCACTTACTCTCCCTCTTCAGCTCTCCAATCCTTTCATTGTTATGCCAGGCAAAGAGTTTGGAAAAGAGGTTGTACACTTGAAGACATGTTGTTAGAAACTGAACCAGCTGCCAAAGTGGCAGACCTTCTACCTCCCTTTTTTTTTCTTTTGCTCCAGTGGGGTTCTTTTGTATGTATTTTAGATATGGAAACTGTAGATGACATTGTATAAAAGGCTATCAACGCTCTTGAAGGCAGCACACACAGGTCGCCTCTCTGCTGTATTACACTAAGTGCATCCATTTCAGCATCCTCCCTGTGGTGTACGTAAAATGGCATTCCCTGCTTCCAGCAGTGGCTGCTGAATGGTACTAAAGCAGACCATCCTGCTTTCTTGTTAATGAAAATGCTACCCTTGACCTGCTGTGGCCCTTATTAAGACTATCTACTTTGTATACATGTGCAGCAGCTGCCTTCTGCCTTACCTTGCTCTCTAAGATACAGCTTGCTTTTATTGTCCTTACTGAGCTTTTCTCAACTCCCTTTACTGAGAGAGAGAGAGAGCTAGAGGTCACATCAAAGGCCTGTCTTTTTAAAAGCACTATGGCATTTTTGCTCAAACCCTATACATTATAAAGTATGTGGGACAGAAGCTGCATTTGAGGCAGGTTCCCAAATTATTATTTAATGATCAATCAGGTTGGTGTGAATTTTTTAACAGCTATGAGACCTAGTTTGTGCAGTGAGAAATGTTGTAGCTTTCTAATCAGAGGACTGTTGTTGCTGCCTCTGCGTACTGCTGTCTACTCTGCAGGCACATTGTGAGCTGCTGCTCGCACAACACCGCAGCCAACCACTGACCTTGTTCCTCTGAGTGGCAGCCTCTTACATTTAGATTTATGCATTAACGTTCTACTCTGCCTCCCACCTCTCTCTCTTTCCTTTCTCCTTTCTCCTGGTGGTGGTGGTGGACACAGAATGTTGATGAGAATGATCAGAGTCACTGCTTGGGGGCGTTGGTTTTGTTGTGTGTTGTCACTGCAGTGCTACGCGTGTTAGCGACTCAGAGACATGGCATCACCAAACATCTGCATCGCTGGACAATCTAGTGGGCTTTATATTTATATTCATGTCCACCCTCACACAGGTTGAGACGAGTCCTTGCGAATACATTTACATTAGAATAGTAGCAGAAACAGTTTCGACTGCACCTGCTGAAAATGTGGAGTCCTCCTGGTCTGCACTTGAATCAGATACACATTGATGGGAAACTACTGCATGAAACATTTGTCTTCTGCTTTTAAGAGTCCAACCAAACCAATAGTTTTTTTAGTATGTCATATGTAAAGAACAACTGTTTGAGGTGAATGTTGGCTGCAGTACTTTGTGGATATCCTGCCGATATTCCTGCAACATGCAGAAGGAAAGGAGTGGAAAGCTGCAGGGGAAAGCCTCTGTATTATTGATTGACAGTATGGGGCTGGCTGGCTACAGGGGATAGAGTGTTCTCTTTGCTGCATGTACTCACTGACCAAACACTGTATATTGCAACACTGCTATCTCAATAATGTTTATTCACTCCATAATCCTTTATTGTATCTTTTGCTCCCTGTATCCCTCACTGTTTTTATCGTCCTGTCTTTATATCTATTTCTTTCCAAATATTTCTCTGAGCGTCTCCATGCTTCTCTCATTCTATCTCTTTCTCTCCCTCACCCTCTCCCTCTGACTGGCCAGACTGCTGCAGAGCTCTTACAGAAACGAAGCATAGTGAGATATGGCACTGCATCATAATGCCTCAAACATGCACTTCTCACTCACTCACTGCACCCCTTCACTCCTCTCCTGTGCTGAAAGTTTGACTGAGTGTCCTCTTATGTTTATTGACCCTGCAACAACCTTATGTCAGACATGCGCTCACTATCAACACTGTGGAAACCACCAGGAATCAGATTTTGATGCTTGTCACCTTCAAACCACAAAGGGTATAAGAATGTGAGATCTGAAGTTGGACTGGGCATCTTTTTTGTACCCTCAGCTTGCTGTAAACATCCACAGACGCCCTGTGGCCTGGCTATGGGTGAGGGGACAAGGGACGTTTTTGCCTTCAAGTAAGATTTGTTTCTAGGACTTCATGTATCCATGTAAGGGTAAATGCACCTCTTGGGCATTTACTCAGAGGTTTGTCCCCAGTTTACCTCATTGCTGGTCTGTGCCAACATCAGGCAGGTGCATGCACTTACACAAAAACATGGACATGTGTCTCAGCGCTTAGCATTTAAGAAAGGATGTCAAAGGCAAGAACTATGTTGAGAGTGTAAGCTTAGGATCATAAGCAGGTTGCCGTTTATTCCCTTGGTTATATTCTGCTTTTATGCTGTGTCACTCTATTTCTTTAAAGAGATACAAGGTAGATTTTATGTGTATTTTCAGCCTTATGTCCTGCTTTTCATCACATACATTGATTTGCATACAGACCTTTTAAACCATGTGCCCTGAGTGAAATCATGTTTATTACTTCTCACCGGGTTAATTTAGTTAACTTACCCAAAAAAGGAAAGAAAGGAATGAAGGTATGTATGTAAAGGTTGCTAGTTTTGTCTCCAGATATTATGATGTTAGTAAGATTTTGGCTGCAAAAACATGGCAGTAGAGGTTAATTCAATTCTAAAAATGAAAAATACATTAATGTCATTCTAGAAATAGTGAAAATTCTATTACTAAACTAAAAAATAAATTAAAAATCAATTTTGGTAATTTTGGCAAACCAAACCTATTACTGGAATTTCTCCTAATGGAAATAAAATTCTATTATGCTACTCATAGCTCTGCAAATGATACTCGGTTTACTTCATACTTTGAGAGCTCTATAGATGTCTGTTTTTATTTTTTCAGATTTGCATATTAAATAAAAAGAAACTGTATAAAATACATAGTATTGCACATAGTAAATCAATTGCACTTTTTAAGGTACAAATAAACATCTAGTTCTCTCTCGATGCTACAGTTTAACTACTGAAAGAAACCGACCTGACATCTACAAGAGTGTATGTGTGAATTACATGTAGCCAACAGAACGCAGCGTGTCAGAGCTTGTGAAGGTCAAACCAGTGATGTTTACTGTAGTAGTCCATAAAGTGATTTTATAACAGTAAGTAAAGATATTTCTTTTATGCCCTTAAAACAACTTTGGCGCATTTCCTGTCTTCAACGCTTTTTGGGCAGTGTTTATCGGTTTTATGCTCCTGCTGGCTCTATTAGCTTAAAGTTGTTTTGTTAGATATTGGCTGCTTTCCCACTCTCTGAAATTGCATTAGCCCTGTTCGATGCTATACAATATATATAGATATATTTATTTATATGTATTTATATATAGTGAATGCAAATTTTTATTTGGCTGTACATCGTTTTTGAACCCTGTATACAATATATGACTTTTTACTTTACAGTAGGCAGGAAGTGATGAAAAGTAACAAAGGGAAAAAGACAAACCCTTTGTTGTTGTGTTTAAAACCTTTTTTTTTTTCTTCTTCTTTTTTTGAAAAGCTAGGAAATATCCTGCAAAATCTAAGAACTGTAGTTTTGCACTGTAGAAGCCCTGGTTGTGATAACAAGTGGCACATTCAATCTTTCTGGCTTGGTTTCAGTAGCTATCATACTTCAGTAAATGATGCAGAATACTGACGCAACCCCCCACATGTGATAAGGACCAGCATCATCTTTTATAGCCTACATGGTTATGTGACTGGAACCGTTAAGGAAGTAAAGGAACTATTGTTTTTCTGTGTTGGGCCAGAACTTTCTTTAGACCATTACGTTTCAGTGAAGATGTGTATTGTGAGGTTAGTAAGAACTGAACTTCATGTATGAGAGGGAATTAAGCATCAGAAGTTGTTTATCTCTCATGTACTATAGTTTTTGAAATTCACAACCCCCATCACTGCAGCTTAAATAAATACATTCCACTAAATCAGAAATTGAATGTTTATGTTTATATACAGTGGAAAGAAAAAGTATGTGAATTTCATAGTTTTCTGAATTAATTTGTCATAATTTGATCTGATCTGCAGTCAAGAGTAATAAAAAAATTAAATGTGCCTAAAATAATAACAAAAAAAAAAATTTGATCTTGATGTTTTTGAGAAAAACCATAAAAACCTCACACTGTGTGAACCATTTCCCAAACCCCAAATTAAATTAATTAGCATACCATATTAGCAACCCACAGTCTTCTTAAGAAATGTAGTTTGGAGATGTGGACTAGAACTACTTTGAGAGCAGCAAAGAAGAATATGCTTATGTGAGCCATGCCTCCTCAAAAGGAGCTTTCAGAGAATTGACGATCAAGAATTGTTCATTTACATAAAGCTAATAAGGGTTACAAAGAAATTCACCAGTCTACAGTTAGGCAAGCAATCTACAAATGTAGACTGTGGCTACTCTACCAAGAAGTGGGCGGCCAACACTTATCAATGAGGTAAAGAAACAACCCAGATATTCAGGGTTCACATACTTTTTCCACTAGTAGTACGAGGTTTTTATGGTTGTTCTCAAAAAAGTTATGAAAGATCCAACTTTGTTGTTGTTGTTGTTGTAGTACTTTAGGCACATTATATTTGTCAGCGCTCTTGACTTAGATAAAGATCAGATCAGATTTTATGACAAATTAATGCAGAAAACCATGAAATTCCAAAAGGTTCACATAATGTTTCTTGCCACTGTATTCAAAATGCAGGCTGCAATGAATGCTACAATTAAGTGTGCCCGTGTGTGTGTGTGTGTGTGTGTGTGTGTGTGTGTGTGTGTGTGTGTGTGTGTGTGTATGTTTATATAGAAAAAGTACATTAATGTCTAACTTTCCAAATGTTATTAAGAAAATATGTGTAATTTATTCATTCTTTGTTTCAAAGTCAGTTGATTCAAGAAGACATTTTAGTGATAGATAGAAAGTTGATCATAGAACTTCATTAAACATCTGACTTCTTTGTCCTTTAGGTTTCTTCTTTAGAGATTATGAAAGTCTTCAATCTGTCATACTTAGCAGGTGATCTACTTGTATGAGTGAATTCTCAAAATAGTTCATTTAATTATTCTGGAGAAAACGTATCCTGAACATTGTTAATTGTGCTTTGCAGTACAGTGATATGCTGTTGATGTAGCATCATGGTTGACTTGCCAACCTCTCCTGGAGGCTGGGATGAAAGTCCCAACTGGTAAATAGAAATATGACAGTCACTGAATCATTATCATAGAATAGGACTCCGTAGATCTCAGCTAGAAAAATATATGCAAATAGACACAGGGACATCAATTTTTGTCTTCTCACCTTGATGATCCCTACATATGTTGTCCTGGTGTAATTTCACACCCTGTTTAAAGAAATTAGTTCAAAATAACTCTGAATCCATTTTGGTAAGCATGACATTTAGAAGTTTCCGTGAAATCCACACTTGTGTCACAGTACATATCCTTTCATCACTGACAAAGGGATTCAGTATCCAGTGGTGGGGAACTCCATTACTACTGGCAACCAGGTCTACAAAAAGCCAAAAAGCCAAGGAGATGTGATAAATCAGAAGGTGATGGGTAAACCAATAAAATATGGATAACCAGACTGATGAATAAAATCCTGCGTATGTCTAGTAGGGAAGGAGAAGGTCCTGTTTCTTTTTCTTTCAGAGGAACCAAAGTTTCCAGCGAGCGTGCTTCTTGGAGTCAGCTTTGGACTTGCGTTTTGGGGTGGATGTAAAGGCCTCCTGGGGGTAAGGCAGGGAGGCAAAATGGGAATCCTCTGTAGGGCAAAGCCTCTTCATCAGCGGTTGCAGCTTGTCCTCCTGCAGCTTAAAGTCCAGCTCCACACTACCTCAAAGAAACAGAAACACACAATCAGCTCAAACACTATAGCAGAATGCTGCAGGCAGGTATTAGCACCACTTCATAAAAGTGGTATTATAATATATGCTCTCATATTTGTTATTGAATTTTAGTGGAAGGGTCTCCGATGTATTTCTGCTATTCTACTTTTCTTGCTGTCATTAATGTAACCTGGACAAATGAGACTTTTACTGTGATTGATCAGAATGAATAAGTCAGCAAGTAATAATCTTACACATGGCAGTGGTAACGGTAAAACATGACTGTTATTGTACAGATTGAATAAATGTATTTTAAGGGGTACATTCTTCCTTGACACTGAAACCACTGATGTTACTTACTCCTTCACTTGTCTTTTAATCCTGACATGTTTTGACTGCCACATTTCCCCTCTAACCATATTTAGTATCTGTGGTGTGGCCTGTTCTCACTTGACCCCCACTCGGGCATCTGTCACAGCACTGCTCAGCCTGGAAAAGCGATGTACATTTTCTGTTTACTTCATCCTTATTTTCTATAAAAAAGGACGCTTTATGAGAGTGTTTGGCTGCTCACTTTGCTCACTGTAGCTGCCACTTCTGTCACTGTTGTTATTTGCATTCCTATTCTGATTCATAAAGTGAAATGGAAGCCAGTTGGTATTGTTGCCAGTAATGAGCGCTTGGCCACTTGATGAGATGCTGAACCAAAGATCACTTGCTTTGCTAAAATTGAGATCAGAGAGTTGGTATTGATGTGGGCCTTTTAGGTTTGTAGTTTGTGTGATGTTGCCTTGATCGCTGCACAGTATTAGCACATCAACAAAAGGTAATGGGTTTGCAGAATGATTTAATTTCTGTGATTAGACAGGGTCCTCTTTTCTGTGTATTCCACAGTCCCCCAGGGTGCAAGGGGATTTATCTGGACCCGTCATCATTGTAATCCCACGCCCGCGCACATCTGACTACTAGGTTCTGCTAAGTGAAACTCAGATTACAGCCGCAGCTGTGATAATATAGAGGGGCTTTAATCTGCTAAAGCTTTCTCTAGCCTCCACCCTGAGTTGTGCTGGAGGGGGGATTCTGATGGGCAGACTTATGTAATGGCAACAGCTTCCACTTCATGAATACTGCAGTTATCTGGTTAGATGCTGTCGTTTACCACATGAGATTATAGAGTGTCAAGGTGAGCTATCCAGTAGGCTGCCTGTTCTTATTAAAACACTATGTTGCAACACTAAGACATCTTTCTAATCATTCTTTTTTTATCAACCAATAAAATAGGAATAGGATTCCGTCACCTGCTACTACATGTTGGTAATGACCAGCATTGCAGGTGAGCTCTACATAGAGATTATCATGTCTATCTGCATTTCACAAGCTTTGTTTGAAGCTTTCAAACAAAGTGTCACAGTAAAATACAACAGTTTTTATTATGTACACTGATACTTTTGGCATTGATTAGAACAGGACAGATGTAAATGTGTAAGTAGCTGACAGTGACTCAAGTGAATGTTGGGTGCTAAACCAGACACTCAGCACTTTGCATTTGTTTGACTCAGGTCTTTACACAGGGCCAAGAACACTGCAGCTATTAGCAGTAAATCACTGGCTGTTAATTACACTGGTCTAAATCTACTTTAACTTCTGTAAAATGTGTGCGCACGCATGTTTATACATGCAAACCTCTGAATCGGTTTTAGTGCATACAAGTTAGGACGTGTTCACCTTCAGCCTCTTTGATGCCTTCAACCAAATGTTAAGCCTTGCACATGAAATGTCTCTTTTGTTTGGCTTTTGTCCTGAGGTAACTCGTTAAGCTAAAAAAAGAAAAAAAAAATCTCAAAAATGGAATCTTTGCTTTGAAAAACTGCAAAGGGTACAGGTAATTCATGCAATTTCACTTTGACTGTCGCCGTTCTCTTCACTCAAACCCAAAGTATTCAAAGTCTTTTGACATACAACTGGTTGAAAATTCAGCAGCCAGGCTTTTAGTAGGTTCCAGGAAAAGAGACCATTACTCCTTTTTTAAAGCACTCTCCAATTGAATTAGGAATTGATTTTACTCATCACAAATGAATTTGCTCTAGGCTATATCCAAGCCCCTTCCACCAGAATGTGCCGTAAAGCCTTCCAGTACCAGTCTTTTTTTTTTTTTTTTTTTAAGTACCTTATTTTGAAGGGAGCTTGAGCTGCAGCCATCAGGTTTGGTGCTTAAACTGTTTGCCTAAATCAGTTTTTAAAACCTTCTACTATAAACATGCTTTTACCTGATCTTGTGTAATTTACCCTGATTGTTTTGCTCAGTCTGTTTCGGTTTTACTATCTTTTTACTATTATCTTGCCTTACATCCACTCATTCCTGTCATTTATGCTCTCTTACTGTTGATTTTATTTGTCTTGTAACCTTCTATAAAAGCACTTTGATGGTTTTGAGAAGTCACAGGAGCTGAACTGCATCTGTAAACATAGCCCACAGCCTCATGATGCACAATAAGGTCATGATATCTTCTAAAACCAAACTCAAGATCAAATATTAAGCAAAATGGATGCACTGCAAAAGAAACAGGCTCCTCTTGGAGCTCAAATAAGTGTGGTAAAGCAGCTTCAAAGGGTTCTGTGATCAATGACAGTGTATTTGTCAGACTATAATGAGTATGTGGTGGTGAAGCAGTATTTCATTGTGCATTTTTCATCTCTTAAAAAACCTTCAATTAATTCAATTCAAGAGACAGGTCGCTCTAACACTTTTGGGGTGTCTTTGGGTAAGAACTGTAGCTTAATGCCGTGTCATTTTGTGTGGAATATGCTCTCTCTTGCTCTCTCTCTCTTTCTCTTTCTCTCTTTCTCTTTCTTTTGTTCTGTCTCTCTCTCTCATTCACTCACTCACACACAGACACACACACACACACACACACACACACACTCTGATAGGATTTTCTCAGCTCTTCAGTGTAAGCCTCTAATACTGCTAAGACTGTTGTTGCTGTGCATCCATGGCTACAGGTTATTTCCTTGCATGGACACACAGCACACAGCTTCCTAATGTCAGAGATGATTGAAAGTATGAAGTATGATCTCACATACACAGTGAAAGCTTGAGTGTAGCCATAATATTCACTACTGTTAATGAGCTGATTAACAAATCAGCGCTGTAGGAAATGACCCCTATGGCCACTGTCAAATTGCATGAATGTTTTCTGTTCTGCCACCAACATGGTTGGCATTTAGCACTGTAACATTGTCACACTGCATAGATTCTTGCTTTCTTACAGTTACTACAGAAGTCTGGTAAGCTGATGTTTTCCAAACTAGACACCCCCCTGATTTTTGTCATTTTCAAACTGTAATATTGAGCGTCCAGCTAACTCTGACTCACCAACTCTAAAACACCATCTATTTGCTGTTTTCTTTTTTTGTCATGTTATTTTTTCAAAACTGAATTCTTTTCAGATTTTAAAATTTTTAAATCATTATTTTATTAATACCATTTTCAGTCTGCTAGGAGAATCATACAGTGCATAGGTGAAATGGCTTATGCTTGGGATCAGCAACGCAAGGAAACTTAAATGTCACTGAAAAGAAATAAGTACTCATTCATTTGAAAAAAAAAAGGCAGAGTGAAAAGATAATCATCTCATCTTTGAAACCTACTCAAAAGGCCTTTTAATGAAAGATTTATTAGTCTCTACCCGGCCCAGTTATCAGCATCTCCTTATGAAACTGTCACGGGCCCCGCTGTGTCGCTCCACATTTTGATATTTTGCTGAAAGCAAAAAGTGAAGCATTGTTGGCATTTTCCTGTTCCCTTGCTGCCACTCTTCTGAGTGGGTTGTTGGATCAGAACAAATTGAAGAAGGCACTTCGGACCTTGTCAGTCTTTAAC
Organism: Anabas testudineus; assembly: GCF_900324465.2. Lineage (NCBI taxonomy): Eukaryota > Metazoa > Chordata > Actinopteri > Anabantiformes > Anabantidae > Anabas > Anabas testudineus. The sequence goes on from NC_046628.1 coordinate 12,567,210, forward strand.
CTCTTTCCCCCACTTGTTCTGACTCTTGCTTTGTTTCTCTCTCGCTCACTCCCACTCTTTTCCCTGTCATGTTCTTGCACTCCAAAAAGTGTATGTACAAGAAATAAAGAAAGTTGTCCATTTCCCGTACCACTCCAAACCTCTCACTTCAACTCATTCAGCGCCATTCACACCTCCCACCTGCCCTTTAACCCACTTTAAACATCTGTGGGTCTTTATCTCTCGTTGTCTCTGTCACCCGCTCTTTGTCTCCCTGTCTCTCATTCTTACCCCGTCTTTCTTTTTGTTCCCTTATCTACCTGAGGTTTGAATGTGCTCTTCCTGACTGTCCTCACTGTCCCTTCACACTGTCTGCCCTACCAAGGATCACTCTTGTAGCTATGGTAACCAGCTTGCCACCATGTTGGAAAACAACATTATGCTTGCACAAAAAGAGATATCTTCCCCCAGCAGAGAGCCGTGCAGTAGGACAGCCGTGCCGCTCAGTAATTTCCATATGTTATAATGTAATCAGCTCTTCAGCCTTTAGCAACGCTTAATTGATTTTCATAGCCCTGCACAATAGATGGGAGATTTTGTTCTGCACTTTAAATACCCATTCTTTTGTTGATTTTTTTTTAGTCTCTATTTGAACTGCACAGTGTTATTCAAATAATGTTTTACCATCAGATATTTAGTTTAATGATCAGCTGCATTTTCCCCGTTCTGAATTAATCGCATGACATGCAAGCTAATGACAAAATTTAACTGATATGACTGTAGTCCACTGTGAACAATGGAAGCCAGTGGTGGGGACCCCCTCCCCAAATAAACTTCTTTAATCAGAACCACTTAAATCTATCTCCCTGTTGATCATCACATTAGCCCATAAAAATGCAATGTGAGGAAAATGAGATTACAGGGTTTCTGCATCAAGACGCACCGCGACTTAATGCCTGTGGTCTTGAAATAAGTGGAATGCATTTCAAATTCCCTTGCTTCCTGTCAGTCTTATTTTCTAGCTATTTAGTCTGTGTCTGTCTTTGTCTGTCATGCTTACTCTTTGACTTATTTTCTTTTATCCATCCCTCCCCTGTCTCCAACTTTTTCAGTAACAGATATTACATCACCTGGTAAGATGGAATGAATTGCGATAATCTTTTCATCCTCTCCTATTCTATTTCAATGTCATGCACATTGTATTAAGCATTGAATGAGCAGTTTTATTTGAACATATACTGGTGGAGATGACGTATTATGGAGAAACCGTGAGAGTGAAAAAGAAAGTTATTGAGGCAAGATGAAAGGGAAAAAAGAGTTTGAGATGGTTTAAAATGAGAAAAGTGGGACTAGACAAGGACAAGAGACTAGAGCAGCTTGTGTATTCTGTTTGAAGCCCATGTCCACAGACTACAGCACCATATTGATTTGGTGCTGTTGTTATGCTAAGGATGGTATCTAAGATGATGCCATATACTCTGGACAAATTGATTATACTGAAGAGTGCATGGCTGGCTCCTGACTGGGCTGTGTTAAAACAATTTATGGACCCATATGTCCACTTTGGTCATGAGACCAGCTTCATCACATACAAAAGAATAAGAGGTTTGGCCCTGGCTCAAAGAAATGAACATACTCACAAAAATTCCTAATAGATATTATAGGCAGCTCCTCCTCCCACATACACTGTGTGTTCCCTCATGGCTCTACTTCTTTTCCTGTGTTCCTCCACCTCCAGAGAGGTTGTTTTCATGGAGATCTAAGTAATTAGATTGCCTTTTAATCCTCCTGCCTGTGTGAATACAACTGCTATATTTGATTCTGTGTCCAATCAACACAATTTACCATGCCAAGAGAATCTCTTAAAGGAGAACGCAGGTCAATTTAACAGATTTCAACCATCTCACTTAGAAATTTCTGCCCTTTATCAACTTGAAACCTTGCCAGGCGCCGGAAAGGTTTTTCAAAAATGTTTTGCATATCATTTTTATGCACTTCCTCAGCAGATGAAGAGTTTCACTTTATTGTGGCAGGTTTAAGAAGCAAACATGAGTTTCTAATGTTAATATAATTCCTGATTGTTTCATTGTGTGTGAACAATGGAATGAATGAATCTGACCTCAATTGGTTTGTGAGCAAATGTATATTCAGTCAGTATCTCTGTGGGGATTTTCGATTTTTGATAAGACAGATATATTGAACATGTCACTAACGCAGACATATTCATACAATTGGCTTGTATTCAAATGAGCACACATAATTGTAGCATTTATTGCAGCCTGCATTTTGCATACAGTGGCAAGAAAAAGTATGTGAACCTTCTGCATAAATTTGTCATAAAATGTGATCTGCTCTTCATCAAGTATCAACAAATATGTGCCTAAACACAAAAACAATTCACAACAACCATAACAACCGGTAAAAAGGAAAGTATGCAAACCCTTGGAATGAATAAATCTCCACCCCCCCTTTGCATCAGTAACCTCAACCTGGTGCTTCCTGTAGCTGTGGATCAGACTTGCAAGTCCTTCAGGAATTTTAACCCATTCTTCCTGCAGAAGTGCTTTAGCTCTGTCATATTCTTTGGACATCTCATGTGTGTGGCTCTATTAAAGCTGTTCCATATCATCTCTATTGGGTTGAAATCTGGACTCTGACTTAGCCACTCCAAAATGCAGATTTTGTTTTTCTTTCTCACATTAACCTGAAGAACTGATTGGAGAATTGATCTTCACCCCAGTCACTGCATGCTGGCCAGGCGCTGATGCATCTAAGCAGGCCCAAATTAGAATGTTTCCTCCACTATACCTTACCGTTAGGATGTTTTCAAGATCATATGCAGTGCCCTTTTTACGCCAGATGTAGTGCTGTGGGTTTTTTCCAAATAGTTCAATCTTAGTTTTGTCATTTTGCCAATATTGCTGTGGAGTGTAGTAGTAAGCAGCAGCTTGCTCCATGGTCTCCTGCCATAGAAACCCTGCATCAATGTTTTGCCTACTGTAGACTCATGAACACAAATGTTAGCCAGTTCCAATGATGCCTTCAAATCTTTGGCTGTCTTTCGCAGTTGTTTCTTTACCTCGTTAATGAGTGTTTGTTGTGCTCTTGGAGTCGTTTTGACTGCCTGCCCACTTCTTGGTATAGTGCCCACAGTCTCAGTGTCTCCATTTGTAGATTGTTTCCCTAACTGTAGACTGGTGAATTTCTAAAGTCTTTGACATGACTTTGTAACCCTTTCCAGCTTAATGTAAATCAACAATTCTTGATGGTAGATCCTCTGAAGGCTTCTTTTGATGAGGCATGCTATTGAATTTTTGGAGGCACTATGAGGTTTTTATAGTTGTTTTCAATGAAGATATTAAGCACCAGACTTCTTTGTTATTATTTTAGGCACATTATATTTGTTATTACTCTTGACTTAGATGAAGATCAGATTACATTTCATATGCAGAAAACCATGAAATTGCAAATTGGTTCACATACTTTTTCTCGCCACTGTATATTAAACCCTTTTTAAGGATTTCACATTTTCACAGGAAGATATATAAATGAAACACCTTTCCTAACATGCCAGTAATGAGTATACACACACTCTCAGCTGCAAACAATACCTTGATGAAAAGAGTATTAAAAATGGAATTGCTTATATATTATTATATAATAATTATTACTATCATATATGCTTTAATGTAGTTAGTAATAGCAGTATTAGTTTAGTTTAATTTATAACACTACAATCTGTGCTCACAGATTAAAAAAAAAAAAAAAAGCTGGCACAGCAGGACAAGCACAGTTGGTCTTTACTGAGGCAGGCAGAGCAGAGATTGAGGATAGGTAGACCTCTTCCTCTGGGGCAAGTCACACAGAGTTAGCATTAAACATGGGGCTGACTAATTTATCATACCAAGTGAGCTCCCATCTCTGTAGTCTGTCCTATTATATCCATTCTTTAACCCATTGTCTGTTAATTCCCCCCATGCCAAGTTGTGCTCTTCCAATGTCCTTCACACCATGTGCTTTAGTTCAGCGCACCTCACTTCATTTTGCTGTCACTGAATTGTTGTAAAAGGAACCGTTCTTGTTGTCCGCCCTGCGGCTTTTCGGGGGATCTGCCGCAATTTAAACACACTATGCTTTTCAGCACTATGCACCTTCCTCAGCTTAAACATCAGAGGGAACAAAGCTTTGCCCTGCTCCTTCATTTTCAGGAGCTGATTGAAGTTTGGCCAGAGGCTTATCAGTTATTGAGAGTAGTAGATAGAAAATGATTTAAATGGCTTTTCAGAGGTGAAATGCTGACAGAGTGGAACAGCAGTGTCCACTAAAAACACTTTTATTGATCGCCTCTCACCTTCCTACTCTTTAAATCTTTTTTCTTTCTCATCTTTTTCCCTTCATCTGCCCTTTTTATGCACTGGTGATAGCCAAGGGCTTCTGTTTTCGTGTTGCACGTATGTCCATCCGTCCGTACAGCCAAGCAACTCACTGGACTCACTTGGTCAACAAAGTGAATGCAACATCTAATCGACGACTGGAGGGAATTCCTTTAAATTTAGCACAACATTTACATTGGACTTAGTCATGGACTGATTAGATTTTGGTGGCCAAAGGCCAAGGTCATAGTAATTGCACCTTCAATGGATTTCGAGTACATTGAGGTTTGTGGACACTCATGACTCTGGAGGTCATGTGTGTAGTATTCAAATACAACATAGTGTGTAAATGTCACACGTCCCATGTACTCATTAGCAGCAACATCCCTGCCGCTATCATTCCTCTCTATCATTTCTTTTCTACCTGTTCACTTTCCCTCAAGGACAAGGACAAGGCACATTTGGATCATCGTGTCTTTGAAGAGGAATGGCCACTAACCTGTAAATAATGCATGCGCTGTTCCGGCATGTGTCACAGTTGGCCGTGTCCTGTCCGGTTCGATAGGAGAGTCTGTGGGCAAGATAAGAGTCGTGAATGAGTAATTACAGGACTTGTTAAGCAGCTCCCTCACACCTTCCTTTCTCATCTTGTTTGTTGTCTCTTGTTAGTGGGACTAAAGTAAATGATGAGGAGTCATGCTGCCCTCTTGAGTGGCCTGTGTCCAGCAGGCAGGGCAGAAAGAGCACAATGTCTGCCATTAGCTATAGTTGACTGAGGCAAAGTGTCACACGGAATGGGCTTCACTCTCTAAGCTTTACTGAAAGATAGTTTTCATTAAAGACTTACATTTCAAATGTTGTCCCTGCTGGTTTCATTATTAGTTGGTCTCCTAATAGTTTTTTAATATGAAATGTGAGAAAAATGTCTAAGAAAAGCATGAAAAGCTGTGAAAATATGGTGCAAATCCCAGACTCTTCGACTTTTTTTGCTTAAATATTACTAAATAATTACATAAAATAGGATTTGACTGTTAGTCTTAACCTGTTTTTATTGTTAGTTTGTGAAACACCTTAATCTGTATTTGGTTCCTTTTTCAGATAACAGTTCATGTGTATGCATGTGTGTGTTTTTGTAACAGTTTTTACTCATTGATAATCTCTTTAGAGCCAAAGATGGAAAAAAAATACACGTGTTGTCATCCCACTTAAAAGTCAATATACAGTTGAATTGAATAATTTACATTGAGTTCCAAAAATATCCATAAACATCCTTGTACATCTTTATGTTGTTCTGTTATCTATCAGACACTACCTCACTTTTTTTTTAAATTCTATATGATATGTTGATTTACACTAAATGTTTTAATCAGCCTCTCTACTTGGCCAGAATCTTCACCTTCTGTGCTCACACATTATGGACCAGAAAAACTACCATGATGAGGAGTTCACATTTAACATGGCGCTGCTGATCAGGTTTATGCAGAATCGTTGGTTATAGTGGTGATTAATCTGATGCAGTTCTGATGAAACTGAAATTCTCTGAGTTTCCCACATATTAACAGCAGCTCCCTGATGCACACAAATTACTGTATATACAATGTCCCAAAAATCTCTTTTTGTCTATTGCCTCTGTTGTTGTAAGACCATTATATTTTTGTTGTGTCAAGCATCAGGGTTTGTGAAATTGAAGAACATTGCTGCAAAAGCCACTAGATTCTTCACCTCTCTGGGACTAATGTGCTAATTGCACATTTAGTTTCTGTCTCTCATCTTTGAAGTAATAGAGACACTTTTCTGTTCTCTCTCAGGGACTCTTGTTATGCTTCCTTCCCTTAAGTTTCAGCACCAATAAAAATTAAATCGCGATGATAAATTTCCCCTCCTCATCTACTCCTTTCTGTAGTACATGTTCTGACAGGTATATTAGGATGTTGACATCAATATTGTTATTTAATGCTGTAGAAAAATGAAATAATGAGGGGAGTCTGAGAAGACGATGAAATCAGTGATGTGGGAAGCTTGCAGCTTGAAGTGATTGTAATTAAGGGACTTGCCATTTGAGTGGAGGTGACAATGCAGTGCAGTAGGAAAGGTCGCGGCCACCTTCACTTTCCACCTAGATGAGCCGATCGATAAGTGGCCAATGGGGTGCACAGGCAACTGGATCGCATCCTTTGAAAAACTTACCCTTATTCTCTCTATCGCTCACCCCTACTGACTAGATCTTTCTCCCTCCACCTCTCATCCCTCCCCACTCCTCTCTCGCACTGAGTTGATAAGAGAAAATAAGCAAGCAGAGCTCATTTCGACAGGCCTCCCTGGGGACAGCGAAGCCAAAAGTGCCATTAATAATATATTTATACATCCCCACCCACCCCACCCCACTTTGTGCCACCACAGTAGGTGTGCTCTCCCAAAGGTCACTGAGTGGGTGGGAGTCATACGATGTACACATACACAATGTTAATGGACAAGCTATCAACAAGTCCCCATGAGTGTGATTAATTGGGTATGGCCTGCCAACAGTGGCTGATGATGCAGCAAATTTGTTGTGTGCTTTGTGCTGTTGGATGCCACCAGTGATGTACTCTAGAACTGCATCACACCCCTAGCACTGAGCTGTATGTCCTGGGCAGGGTTGTACTGTGTACTGTGTGTGTGCTTCGTAAGCGCATTGTGTTTGGAAAGTTTTAATCATTCTTGTCACGTTTAATGTCTGATGCATGCAACAGCATGTGTCATCATTGAGATTGTCTAAGGATGTTTGGGGTCTGGAGCTTCTTTTCATTTGATGTGAACCTTCATTTCAAAAGGTTCACATACTTTTTCTTGCCACTAAGTGTGTGTGTATGTATGTATATCTATCTATATATATCTATATCTATAGATATAGATATATATAGATAGATATCATTTGATTAATTTCATTTTTTTGCTTTGTGTATGTTGTGTGGCAGGGTTGTGGTGTTTTGGCTTTTTTTAAATTTTTTATTAGTTTTACCATTAGTTAAAATAATAAGTTAAATTTGTGTCTGAGCAGTATGTCGTGAATGCACGTGTATAGATGAATGCACGCAGAATTGCATTTCCTTCCATGAAAATTGAATGTCATATAACATAAGCTGTTATATCTAAGATGCAATTGCACTCACAATTCACCTATAGCCTGTGGGCACTCCTATTTGTTGTGTCAGTGACATTTATGTAAGGGGAGTATGAAGCTAATGTACTGTGACTAAGGCAGCATTATAGGTTTTGCTTGGCTGGCTAAATATCCCATTCATACTGCTTTACTTTTTCCACACATTGCTTGTGTTGTATATAGTGGGGTGCAGCTGTATAAGGCCAATGGGTAAACATCTATTTATCAATATATTTTTTTCAATTTTACATTGAAAAGTTGACATTTTGTTGTGGCACTTCAAATTGCGGCAAGGCTCTGCTTTCTTTAATTAACCTTGATGTGTCTAAAAATTTATTGTTTAGAAAGGCACACACCTGTGTGAATCCAAAATGCTGTATATAGTGTCTAAAACTGAGCTATGAAGCCCAAAGAACTCTCGCTACACTGAAATATACCTCTGGTGGACGCATAGATCAAAGTTCTCTGCAGAGATGGGAGAACCTGCAGAAGGATAACCATTTCAGCAGCGCACCCATTAAATCAATCTGTGAGACCTGACGATTCCTGTCTACAAATTGAGAGGGTTTCTCAGAAGAATGGGATAAATTAACCAAATCCGTTAACATGTACTAAATATGTAAAGAATTAGCCAAGAAGAGTTAAGTGGGTTTTTTCTGTCAAAGGAGATCCTAGAACGTACAGAACTAAGGGTCTGAAGCCACTGTATGTAGAGTAGTATACAGAATAGTATATACAGAAGTGTTCAATGGGCTCAGATGGCTTACAAGGGGATTATACCGCGCCACTCACTGACTTTAACTAAATGTACTGAAGGCTTTTCTAATTACCATATGGAATCACAATGTGGATGTTTCTTTATGTATATGTACAGATGGCACCATTAAACAGTAATTTAATTTGTCTATACTCCCCCTCCCTCTCCTCCCATTCCCTCCCTGAGTACTTCAGCTCAGTATGATTTTGATTATATGGATTTTCTCACTCCGTACCTCACCCCAGTGCTGGTCAAAACAGATAGGAATCTGAGTGCCGAGACCCAGCAATTCACTCAACAAATTGGCCATTTTGTTTGTTTCATCCCTTTTGATAGACAATCCTCTATTTCAGCAAGCTAGATTGTATCTGCAGCCCTTTTGTATATACTCAGTTTCCATTGGACAGTAAATGGCTTTTTCACAGGCCATGGCTTTTCTAAACGCCTTGAACTTACTAGATAAACATTATGGGGTGCAGCTGTATGGGCCAATTGTTAAACATCTACTTTAGTATTTAACTTAAACTCCATAAATGTTTGTGGTCTTTACAGTGATATTTATTTCTATCAGTATCCTAATAATTAAGTTCTCATATTCAAACTTCACTTCCAAGGAGGGAAACTCCTGACTGCAGTATTACTAATATGGATCTCAAAGACATGCTGCACACCCCAATGTTTTCAGTGGCAGAATTGTTTATATACATGAGGATATTTCATGCCATTTTATAACCTTGAGTTTGTGATTCAAATCCACATTCATTGTAGCAGTGCTTTATAAGGTCATCAATTAATTGCCTGTAGCACAACATCTCTAAGGGAATCACAGAAAAAAGGACATTGTGTTGTAGTAGCATCACAGGACACATCCCTGTGAATGCCACATCATTCCACGTCCATTTTGTCCTTTATTTATTTATTTATTTATTTTTGCTGCTGAGGAGTTGTCACATCCACAAAGTTATCCCTAGAAATAATCTGAAACATCAAGAGGTACTTTTCCTGTTCATTCTGAATCAAAAATGAGTTCTGTGTGTCTTGTGTTTCCACAATTTAACTGGACACTTTGCTCTTTTCTGTAATTCTGTGATTTATAGTCTTCTGACATTTATATTTATTTATTTTTGTCATCATATGCTTAACACCTGTGAAAAAGGGGGAAGGGACCAATTCAATATAGTGTATCCGTGTTTGCCCTGATATTGACCTATCAGTTGGTACCATGAACAGAAGCATTGGAGTTGGTAAGGGAAGTTTAGGGAAGTTAAGGGAATTTCTTACCCCTCTCTGTGGGCCTCCCCCTTCTCCAGTTCCTGGATGACCCCCAGCAGCACCTTGATGGTTTCTTGACTGGAGCTGATAAGATTTTCCATGGCCTGGAGCTGTGCTTTAACATCCCCATCCTGATTCATAGGCACAATTTGCTTACAGGCCTCCTGTGTTTGGTCGGGGGGTGCCCCGCCAGCTTCAACACCTCTGCAGGGTGACAGTGGCTCCTCCATGCCCCGTAGAGGCCGGGCAGATAACTGTCCTGTGTGGCACTGTGCCTGTGTTGTACAGCCTCCGCTAGAACGTGGTAGTGTCTCACTCTGTAGCCCGTTGAGCTGCAGAGCTTTCTTCCGCTTGGTCCGTACAGATGGACTGTCCAGGCACTCCACCTGTGTAAGGGAGTTCCAAGCAATGGGGCCCGTTACCTTGGAGGCCCTGTCCGGCAGGGTTTGGGACGAGCCCCCTTCTAGATTCAGTATTTGCCTCTTGGCTGAGCGATCTGCATCTCCCTCCCTGTGTTGTAATCCTGTCCTGGCTTTGGATGGGGCACTGCAGAGCTGGTATTCTGCCTGTGCTCCTCTCTGTGTGTCTGCAAGGCAGTCTGTGTCTGCAGAGCAACTGAGCAGCAGAGCGTCAGAGCATAGGCCATCAGGTGCAGTGTGCTGCTCCACTGTGGCAATGCACTCATTAGTATGGAGCAGAGCTCTGGTCCTCCGGACTCCACTCCCTCCGCAGGCTCCCTCCTCCTCCTCCTCCTCATCTAAACCCTGCTCGGCACCCTTGGACTGTTTCACCTCCATGACAAAACCGTTATTCTGACCTTTATAAGTTTCCACGGCCACCACGTGTTTAAAAGTGTGGCCTTTTTTGCGCTCAAATGGAAAGGTCTGATAGCGTTTTTTCAAGTCAGGGGAGGTCTGCACACCTGTGCTCCTCGTGACATTTGGGATGGATCTGCGAGCAGGGACGGTCATGTACTTCCGGTACGCCACTTTGTATGAGATTGGTTTGCCACCCTTCCCTGCTGCCTGCAACTCTGCCTCCCTTTGCTCGTTCTGTGCCTCACAGATATCCTTGAAACGAACTTGCAGAGCCTTGTTCCTCTTCCTCACCTGTCGATTGGCTTCCAAGGAATACTTCACCTCCAGTGCCAGCGAAGTAGAAGGCAGGGCTGCTGCCTCTGAGTCAGACTCTGAGTTGGTGAGCATGCATTTGCCACCCTCCTTGCTCACCATGTTTCCTGAGGAGTGTAGAGAAAGACACTGTGTAAATCACTAGTAATGACATCAACAATTATATTTGTCTAACTGGTACAGCTCACTTAACAGAAAACTCTCCAAGCTTATGGAGGAACCTGTCAATTGTTTAGTATGTATGCTTGCTGAATATCATAGAAAGGTGCACTTTTCCAGACAGTTGTCATTATTCATTCAAAAATAAAAATAAAAAAGCAAAGAAAATACAAATTGTAAGGGAGCATAGTATTTTCCTTGATAACTGAATATAGCAGTTATCAAAAGTTCCCATATGCATGTATGCAATATTAATCTGTGGAAGTAAATCCTTGCATATCTAATTTAATTAGGTACCGTTATGTAATCGTTATGCTTACATTTATTTACTGAGCAACCTTAAGGGATTTGGTTTACACATGACCTAAAAAGAATCCTAGCAGATAATACATTTAATCATCTTCGCTGTGAAACCAGTGAATCCAGTTTCAGCATAGTTTGTAATCATTTGTTATTGCCATTTTAAGCATATTTTGCTTCTACATCATCTTAACTTTCTCATTTAAAGTGTTTGTCTCTCAGCTTCTATGGGAGCTTCAGCTGTGGCTATCATACATACAAACATACACACTCAAATGCACTTAGTTACTAGTAGCAGGATAGTGTTGACTATGCTGCCTGAGGTTGGCAGTTTATTTCCATGGCTCATTAGGTTCAGCATGACTCCTCACTGCCTGACCTTTTCCTCTCAAATTTAACAGTTAAAAAAGAATTTTAGGCATATTTCGGAGCATTTTTTAATCCCTCAGCATACATAGGAATATTGTCTCTTCATTTACCATTTTGTAATTGAAGTACACACTAGAGAGGATGCTGGGAAAAAAGGAGGACGATACCTGTAAACAGACGAACCTTTATCAGAGAAATGTACAACAACCCCCTAAGGAGAAACAACCTAAGCAGAGATAATTAATTATCTTTCTCCGCTACCACAGGTATGGCAGGGACATCACGACTCTGCGGTTTGCCTCTGAGGCCCTGACAGAAATATAATTCTCCCTTTGCCTGCTGATTTACAATAAGCAAACATGCCACACGCTCATGTAGATCCTGAATCAGATAGGACAATTATCCTTCTCAGCTTATCTGCAATGACTGCTCTCTGTCAACAGGGAATGACTTCCTATTTCAAACTTGTCTGTTTACTTACCTGGGAGCTATAGAATGGGCATTTATTCTCATAGTCTTTTCCATCACATTATTTATAATATGGTTGCAAAATTATAAAATTGTAGTATGCTGGGCCTGTGTGAGAGATATTTGCATATCTTTGTCTGATCTAAGATCAGTCTCATCTACTTTATGGACATTAATATCCCCCTTTACACGCCTTTGCTTTTAATATAGCAATTTTACATGTTGGTATGATCATTATTTTTTCTGCAAAAGATCCTTTGGCAAGCTGCCTACTAAACAGTAACATTTTTAAACTTGAATATACTGTATGAATAAAACACATCATATTGCCTGTAAATACATTCCTAAGATTATCATGTTCTTGTTCAAGTAGTTCTGAATTGAAGAGCTGCACTCGCTTTTGCAGTGATAAATATCCTTACGCGATGCATTATACATAACTTGACAGAATTGCCAGATGCCAAATATCTTATGGGCATCATTACTCTATCTTTAGCAATCCTATCATGTTTGAACAGAGTCAGCATAAAATAAAACAACAACTTATGTTTGAAACTTAAAAAGCCATTTAAGTGAACCTAGCAGTGTCTCAGATTGTGTCCTCCCCCATTTCCAACTAATGTCACTAAAAAATGCTGTCTGAGAACAATGCAGCAACCTAACCTGTATACAGTAAAGTACAAGTTGGAGATGACAGCTTGCTGTGTAGGCAGGTGTGTGTAAATGTTTGTGGATAGACAAGGAAGATAGGTAATGAATGTGACCAAATGTGACCAGGGACTGGAATGCAAAGCAGTTTTTGTGGAAACAGAAGACAATGATGAAACTGTTGTGGTGTTTAGAGGTGTATAATCAGTTGCTCACTCTCATGGTTATCTTGTCATTGCTATTATATGCTAATTCATCTGTAAATATATATAAAATAAATGAAGCAATGAAAAATATTCTGCCCACTGTAACAAGGCTATCAAGGCAAAAGGAATTACACTGTTATTACACTGTTAGTGAGCCTCCCCTCTACACTGCCCTTCCAAAACAGAAAGTCACCACCTGGATTTAACTAGGCAAATAGTTAAGAGCCTCCCATTGGATAATTACTGCATGGATGATTATGTTTCAGCTGGCAACAAGTTATTTAACCCTAACTGATGCAGTGAGCAGCTTCTCGTTTCTTAAACAACCCTGTCTAAAGACACATCCTGTGGTCATGGAAAAGATGTTAATCTGTTTCAGAAGGGTCAAATTAATGTTATGAATCAAGGAAAGAAAACATCTAAGGGGATTGATGAAACTACTAAAACTGGGTTAATAACTGTCCAGTGAAAGAGGGTCATGTGGACTGATGAGTCCAGATTTACCCTGTTCCAGAGTGAAGGAGCATCAGGGTAAGAAAAGAGGTGGGTGAAGTTATGCACTCATCATGCTTAGTATCGACCATACAAGCCTGTGGGGGCAGTGCTATGATCTGGGGTTGCTGCACTTGGTTTGGTCTAGGTTCAGCAATGGTATGTGCCCAAAGAACGTTACAGAAATATTAATATAATTGTGTTTTTTTTTGACAGGCAGTGTATTATTAATATTGTATTAATGACAACTAATAACATGTAGACAAGTTTATTCAGCAGATTAACATAATCCTTGTTTAAATTTTAGCCCTTTTGACATGTCAAGACTTCGGGCTGAATGGACCACATATCTGAGATGTTAGCCACTGGGCTCAGACCCTGGCTACTGTAGCAGCACTTGTATCTCATTTCTGGCTGGAACACCATCTCCCGGCCTCTTACATAAACAGTATGACTCATCATCATGCAAGGCTGTGACAACTGCCCCTATTTAGGGTGGTCCTGATCTTTCTTTTCTTTTTTTTAATTTAGGGACAAGTAAGTGAAGTGAACTGACCCACTATTTTTTACCCACAAGGACAGACCAAAAACAGACCTCACAGGGTCATGTGTTCAAGCCAAAGCACATCAGACATGTTCACATCTGACCTTGTTTTAGCAGGACAGCTTACACTGCTGTCATACTGACACCATGGGTCATTATTTGGATTATTTCTAAGGATACAAGTGCATTTTGTTCACATTTAGAGCTGGTTGAGCACAGCTGGTTTTAAAGAAGATTTTCTCTGCTAATTCAGCCATTCTTTGAAGTGCGGCAAGGACAATCCAGATTACTGCAGTAATGCAGTTCATTATTCTTTAATGTAAATAGTCTTTATACTCAGAGCACATGCTCATTTAATGCAATGCATGTTGAATTTTAAAATGAGTCCGCTTAACTTGCTTTATTTTGAACTTTGTGTGAGTCAGCAGTTGCATAATTGAACTTTCGATTCCTGCGGTTAAAAGGGGAAAATTTTGAGTCCTGATATAACCTAGGGATTGAACGTTTACAGTATCTTATTTTATTACTTCTGTTCCACTAAAGGGGAAATTCATTTATACAGTATGCATCACTAAACTGATGAATTGAATAAACCCTGAAAATATGAATATACATGTCAATTAGCAACGGCAGTCCATACAGTCTTTTGCATTTAAGCATTTAACTATGACAAATTAAGCTTTTCCATTATCCTTTTACTTTATTTAAATATATTCTCAGTGTACTGTATGTTTTAGCTCTATGATTGGCATCTTAGAACAAATGGTACAGCAGAAAGTTTTTAGGTAGCAGATCATAGATTTTAAATCCTTTTCGTGTCATATGCCACATACATTATCCTGCATATATATACATATATATGTAGCATACATACTCATGGGAAACTGTTTTCTGTGCTCTTGGTTCCAACTGAGGAAAATCTTAATGCTACAGCATACTGGTGACATTATAGAGTGTACTATGAACTCTGTGGCAGTTTGAGCTCAGAGAAGACCTGGTGTAAACGTGGTCTGCACATAGCCCTGGCTTCCTCGCCAGCATCAGCATCATTGTTCCACCATCGCTGCTGCCTATTGTGGGAAGGACCCCACCTCGACCACCATAGTTAAGTGGAGACAGTTATGCGTAAAAGCATATTAATTCCCATCATTTCATAATCAGATGTTTAACTATCACAAAGTGAGTGCACTTTTGACACTTGTCGTGTACTTTGACTTTTAGACTTCTCAAATGTCTCAACTATAGTTCAATGTGTATTTTACTGGGGGGAAAAAATCTGAAATTTTAAATGTGCTTGAAGCTTGCCTTTGTGCTACATGATCAACAAAAACTTCTTACTGTCCTATCACTGCAGTTTTAAATTATTGCTGCTCAACGCTTGAACTGCTTTAACAAGTGAGCGTGTGGCTGTATCATCACAGTCATAGAGGTTCCTAACTACACTGTAATCCAGCTTTATCTGCTTGTGTTTTGTTTCTCTCTTTTCTCTCCTCCGTCAGTTTCTGCTCATAATTATATGGAGCTTAGTAGTGTTTTGAAAAGTCTTTGATCTGTCTCTTAAAAGCACACTGATTATGCAGTAAAAAGATATGCAGGCTTGTAGTTTACTTTAGGATTGTATTGTAAGGTCATTTGACATTGTGGGTTTATTGTTGGGTTTTTATTTTCTCTCTGTCTTTGCTGTCAAGCTTGGATGCACCAATGCTCTTAGGGTGTGATGTGAGGGTATATATAGCCAAATGATTGACTGTACAGTTCAGCGTTGAGGGATAACAGCAGTACAGTGCATTAGACCAACACCCAACACAGCAAATCCTTTGTCAGTTAATGGTAGCTTAATGCCATAAGATGGAATGACACTGGAAATCACAGGATTTTAAAGGATTGTCCTTCTAGTAATTGTTGCTCAGTCATTATGAACCACAGCTCTGCTGCTGAGCACCACTTTATAGATCTCCGTGTAGTTTTGCCAAGTGGCAAAATAAGACCAGTATCATAGCATATAGTAGCAATATGACATTTCCTAATTATAAACTGGGAAGAATCCTGGTTACACATTGGGACGCATGTTAATACCACTGAGATTCTGCATCAACATATTGACAAAGTAGATATTTGTACATTGTCAAAATGTTCTCCGTCATACTTAAAATTAATATTTCTTTTAAACATAAAGCTGTGTTTATGACATCATACAATATTGCAATGGGATGACTCCAGATTTACTGTAAATCCACAGCACAGAATATGTTAAGTTTCTAATATGAACTGCATTTGTTGAAGAAAATGTGAGCATTATGTTTTGTTTCATATCTTATACTTAATTGCTTCCAGTGGGGCACTTTGTACAATATAACAACCTCTCAAAGCTTAGAATGTGTGCTAGGCACTTTGTGAGATTTTTCCCCATGCCTACTGTGTATGAAGCTAGAAATTACTATCATAAAACAACCCAGTATCCAGAATGTCGGTCTGCTGCTGTTTTCATGGAGCATTTATTATCCTTGGACTGTAGACATTAGCCTTATTATTTTTTACTCACTTTGTCCCTACTGAATTGTACCTGTGTTCTTTTATTTCCTTATTTGCTATAGTTAGTTGGCTTTGTGTGCTATGCCTGCACCCAGGTGGGTTTTGGGAGCATGCTGAATTCACAGGAAGCCTGTAATCCTTATGTCGGTGAACATACAATCAGACCTCAATTAAAGATGTATGCTGCTGGCTGCCTGCTCTAATCAGAATGCATCAGACCACTCTGTCCTTTACTTCGTTCTTTGTCTTTCAGCAGAACGTTATATCGCTCTTCTTTCTGTCACTCTTTTTTGTTTGTTCTTTTCCTCTCATTCTCCTCCCCTTTGTTGCTCTCTCTCTGTGTCTTTCTGTCTACTATCGCTCTCTTTGCCTTTTAGACACCCCGGGGTTTCAAAGCTGATGGGTAGCTAGAGAACTCCCCTGCTGTTCTCAGATTCCTCCTAGTCTTCCCTTGCAAAGAAAAAAAAGCCATATACACACACAATCACACACAAAAGTGATAGAAAAAGAGAGAAAAAGACTTGAATAAACAGGTGAATGATGAAAGAATGACGTGTTCTCGCTGTGCTTAGATGGACCAGGATTGAATGGGAGTAAAATCGATTGAGATATAAATGAAAAGAGAAGAAGCAGCCATGAAGAAGGCTCAATGAACACGCTGAGGGTATCCTCACCAGGCTCAGTCTTGTTGGTAACATATCATTTTGTCAGCTCAACTGAATCTTGTGGAAGCAATATAGTTGGGGGACAGTTTTCTAAATCCCCCTTACAATAAACTAAAGGAACTAATATATAGGAGTTTCTATTTTTATTGGTTTTGTCCCTGCCCTCTGATCTACACCTGTTGAGATCAGTAGTCACTATGTTGTTTCTGAGAACCTCAAGCTACATATAATTGGTGGTGAATTGATAGGTCAGTCCACAGAAACTTGTGACAACACTTTTAATCATTTATTAATTTCTGTTACATCATTCATGTAGAAAAAATGGAAAAACATTTGCTGCTTCTAGCTACTTAAGTGGAAAAATTAGATTCTCAGCTTTGGCTGGATTTTCAAAATTTGTGTTTTTGGACTGTGAGGTGGAACAAAACAAGTTGTCATGGGCTCAGAAACATTAGATTGGGCTTTTAGGCAATGTCAATTGGAGAAAATGATGAATTTTTAGTGAAAAGAATTGTTATTTGCAGCCCTGAAAGTGATAATAATAATAGATAGATTCTCCCTTTCCCACAGTAAACTCTTCCGCTTCTGTTCTTCTGCCTCTGGGCCTGTTGAAGCCCCACCTGACTGGTCCCCTACTGCAAAGCAGTGGGGAACACATGCTTTACACACACATACACCAGTGCACACTGGTAACAACACCCAGGTGGAATCAGGTGCAAAGCGTCTTCTTCTGTATGCAACAGACGTACTACAACAACACACACATATACACACACCTTTTCCTCCTCAACAGACGCACGAGATTCACCTCCACTGTGTGGTGTTGTTTTGGCATTCTCAGGGAAAAAATTAGACTGTTAATGAATAATCCTATTAGCACATGAAAGGTAACATCTGGCTTGTTCCAAAAGCAGTCATTCTTTTATAGGAGAGCAATTTGTTTTCTGGATGAATGAGTACCCCTCCCAGTGAGCAGGGCCATGGGAGGTGAATGCACACTTCACTACTTGTTTAGAAACCCTGCACTCTTCCTCACTCCATCCCACCCTCACACCGCCTGCCATATTTGCTTGGATTGGGAAGGCAGGTGTGTTGCAGAAGACGAAAGTGCCTAAAAATGCAATTTGTGTTGGCCAACTTTCTAATTTTTCTCCCTGCCATTTCTCTCAATTGTGCTCATAACACCTCTGTGCATCAATGACGTTTTGTAGCTATGTTGTACCTTTCCATCTCCGTGTATGTCTCTCATTTAGAGAGAGGTGGCGTGCGCATACTGCTTTCTATGTGTGCGTATGTGGCAGAATAGTCAGTCGTCTCTCTCTCTCTGTAGCATCACTGGGTAAAGAGCAGACTGACATCACCGGTTCTTAAAAGTAAAAATTACCTTTGAAGTGTTGGATCATCATGTCCATCACTACTGGACCACTGTACCCATCACTCAGAGAGGCAGCTTTAGGGTTAAGGGAGGACAGGCAGTCATTTCTTTCTTGAGAGACATCCTACTTTCATCTCTACCCTGTAATTTTTGTAATTGTATTTACAATATCTAACTAAGGCTGTGACAGCAGATATTTACTGTTTGTGTCAAACTTGAGTGTCAGTACACAAAACCCTCATTTATGTAAAAAAACAAAACAAAACAAAAAAAACAATATCCTGTCCTGTCTTGCGCTCTCTATTATTTCTCACAATGAGATCTCTTTTTCCCTTGTTCCTCCTTTGTCCTTATCTATCTTCATCTGTTTCCCTCAGCTCTTTTCTCAGTGTCTGTGGAAAGTGAAATAGAGCAGAGGGGAGATTGTATCAGAGCGTTGATGTGAGATAGGGTTGAAGAGGAGACAGAGAGTGATGGCAATAGGTTTGTGGGGATCAGTGGGAGTGACATGCATTTTGTGTGGCAACTGAAGGACAGTTGAGATGTGAGGGTTCTAGGCAGACCATAGTCTCTCTTTCTCTTGCTCCGCCCCCCTCACACAAACACACACACACCCACACATCTGCATACATACACACACCCATGCTCCAATCGTCTATAAGGAGATGGTGAGTTCACCCAGTCCATTAATCTAAATTAGTCTTTGGTTAAGGTCTTCATCACATGCAGCCAACTGTCTGATGTCCAGCTCTCACTACATATTAATCTGTGCTGCATGCGACCTGCCTTCAGTACAATGCTGCCTCCATGCATAGGGTAAGAGTTTCATGCAACAATTATGCAGTTTTGCTTTTAGTTTAGATATCCGTGTGTTTTATGTAACGTTCACTCAGCTGCAAAACTGACAGGAAATGCAGCATCATGCAAGCTCTTGTACGCAGGCACTGTTTTAGCCATGTATGCTGAACCAGTCAGGTTCAATCTGGATCAAAATCTTCTCAAACACAGAAAACTGAGCTGCTAGGTCTGATAAATGTCAGCTAGCAGTTCCCCCTCATCAACCCCCACACCCCCCATCTCGAGATTTAACTTAGACATGAACAGTTTTTCATATTCAAAGTTATTTCTTAAAGTCAGCACAAGCACATTCCACAACCGCTGTCTTGAACCACTTCACCCCGGCAGACGCAATTAAGCATAAAATCAATCAGAGATTTGGCCGCTTTCATCTGCCACACGTATTAGATATTTGATCGGCCAACTAAAAGGGAGAATCTTCAGTAAAAACATTCACCGTGGCTTATCCCAGGCTCAGTCCCACAAAGCAAGCAGATCCCTCTGATCTGGTTATTTGAACAGACTTTTTCCTCTTAGAGACTGAGAGCTGAAATACAGGAGAGGACAAGAGCAGAGAGGAGCGACTCACCTCAGACTGTGAATTACTGACGTAAAGGATGCGATAGCCTAGATCCCTGGTTGTGCCCTTGCATGCCTGTTTCCTCAGTGGATTAGAGGCGAGCTGGAAGAGGGGGCTATGCCATGACAGAAGTTAACAGGCAGGCAGCAGCACACGGGCAGAGCAGCAGCGGCAGTAGTTCGAGTAGTTGTTGCACATCGGCGTCCTCTGATCCAGTGGTGTGAGGTTCCTCTAATCTCCAGTCAGAGTCCACACTCCCCCCTCTTTTTTCCTCCTCTCCAACCGTTCTCCTCTGTTCCCCTTTCTCCGCACGCGGTCGGCAGGGGCTCTCACTCACTCACGCACTCACACACTCATACACACACACTCACACACACACACACTGTAGCTGAACTCCGGACACCTCAGCGACAGAGCCCACGCAGGCAGAATATCCCCATCGTGCCGCTGCAGTTCTCCACTCTGGCTTTCTCCTCTTTTCTGTGTGTGTTCATCTGAGTGCGTGTTTGTAGAGAGAGACAGAGGGAGGGAGAGAGAGAGAGAGAGAGAGAGGGAGAGGGAGAGAGAGAGAGAGGGAGATTAAGCGAGAGGGGGAGGGAGCATAGGAGAAAGAGACCACAGAGAGGAGGAAAGGTTGCTGTAGAGAAAGTCCAGCTCTAGTTTTGCCGGTATCTGGCAGGTTTATATATCACCCTGTTATCTCATCATTAGTTGAAGTAGTTTTATCAGTGACCTTACTTCCATTGAGACCACATGCATATCACAAATTGCTTTACTCAGTTTGTCAGGAGCGGAAGAATTTTAATTCACAATGCAAATGCATCTGTTCGGTGTGCACTTCTCATTGTAGCTCCACAGCCTGGTGTGCAAGGGTTTGCCTTAAAAAAGAGAAACTCGTCAATCTGTTCCTTATTATTCAATATTAAGCGTTTAATCTTAAGTCTGTTTATAGTTTCCCTTAGTCATTACAGTGCTTTTCTATCTGGGGGAAGAAGATTCCACGTGCTTGTCTCTAAAAAGCGTGTTTGTCCAGTCTCCTCTGAGCTTTGTATCCGTCTGTCACAGGCTAGTTAATAGTTCGTGTTTGTGCAGGAGAAGACCTGTTTCTCATCTTAGAATGTGCATTTTCCTCTTAAACTTAATTGGATTTGTAGCATACCATTGTAGTGTTTAATGAACGGAACAGAGATAGAGGGAAATAACACAGTCGGTGAAACCTTGATCATGAAAACAGGAGCTGCTAATGCCTGGCTGGATGTTTTCAGAGCCGTAGTTCGCCCTCATTCTCTCACAGGGAAACCCCTCATTCTGCTTTAAGCCTCAGGTACCATGGTAATGAGCTGCAGTTCTCCAGACAGCTGCTGCTACTGTGTGTGTGGTAGTATATATATATATATATATATACATGAACTT
Organism: Anabas testudineus; assembly: GCF_900324465.2. Taxonomy (NCBI): domain Eukaryota; kingdom Metazoa; phylum Chordata; class Actinopteri; order Anabantiformes; family Anabantidae; genus Anabas; species Anabas testudineus. The sequence goes on from NC_046628.1 coordinate 12,588,451, forward strand.
TTTCTTATACCTTATACGGTATTTACCTGCGAAGCAGCACATAAACAATGCGCAGATGTTCATAACTCATGCAGTAAAACTAGCAGCATCATTCACCATTCAGAACCCTGGGATGTTAATATTTATGTTTAATTATTGAGGATTCGTGTAAACCAGAATTTAGTAATTTAAAGCAAGTTAAGTGTTTTTTTGTTTGAAAATGAAATACATTCATCAAATTTAAGTCTGCAAGAAAAAAAAATACACACAAAACCCTACAGCATCATTAATGCATAAGTGACCACCTTAGACGTAATAAGAGCTTTCTTGCCTTTTCCTGATATAACACATAATCGTTATTGCATCTTCTTCATGACAATTGCATTATTATGTTGTTTCGCATTTAGCTTATTTCCCTGTAGATACTCTTTTCTCTGTTGGCTCATTGCTTATTATTGGACTTATTTATTTATTTATTTATTTTTGTCATTGAAATCTTGTCTTGCTTGTTTTTATGAGGTCTTGTTATTGATTTTTGTAAACGAAATCAATTTTTAGCCAGTATTACACAGATTAATGACACAGGGTCTCATTCATGTTACTGACCCTAAATCACTGAACACTGAATATAAAGTTAAAACCTATGCAGCATTATGACAGGGTGATAAAACTGCAGCATGTTTTCAGCCTGTTAGTTAAATACCAAACTCATTCTAAAAAATTAGATCGTGTTTTTTGACAGATGTTGTGAAAAGAATGATTCACAAATATCTTATAGATCTTGCTAAATTTTGTACAGTATATTCAAAGGGTTTCCCTCTGCTTTTTATGTAAAAATAATCTTGGACCTTCGGAAAGCTGATATTTCTGCATTTCAGATGATGTATTGCAAGTTTAACATACTATAGCTTCAATAAGGCTCTGACAAAGCAAATACTGTGCTTAGAATATATAATTTTAAATATGAAAACAAAACAGATTATGTTTATCTTCAGTGTGCCTTTCTACCTAGATAAACTTAATGAAGTTTGTGGATCGTTAAAAGATAATTCTAACCTCATGAATCAAATACTACCAAAAAGAAGCCAAACTAAAACTGCTTTGTAGCTGCTAAATAAACAGTTTAGTTGCAGTCAGCTGTACAGCTGATGGAAGAAAGTGCTAAAAATGTTTTAGAAAATGAAAGGGGAGATGTGACTGATTTACAGCTAAGGCCCAGGTTCACTTCACAGTTAAATCCATTAGACCTCCTATTCTTAGTCTTCACTTCACTTTGTCAGCCGAGTCTTTCATGACACGTGAATAACAGAAAGTTTTGTTATTCTTTGTTCACCCCCTCGCCTCATCTTGCATTTTTACAACGTGACATAGAATACCCCCGCTGGCTGACTGACTACACCTTAAAGGTGCTGAATACTGAGCTCACACTCACAACACAGTGTTTTGGGACTGGCTTATTGTTTTAGAGTGGCAGTAACACATCTGCCTTGTTATTGCTCTGCCAGCCAAATGACAAGCTGCAGGTTGAACACAGTATAAAGCTAAATAATGTTAGACTTTTGACATTGGAACACAATATTGCTTGGCATTGCTTATATTTTGGAGCAAGGGTTAACGACATTTATCTAATGCATAGATCTTCTATGAGAGGTGATGTCCACTCTATGTGGAATTGTAATAGACTCTGCTCAGCAATCTGCTTGTGTAAGCAGCTGTTTCTCAGATAGATAAACCAGTGGCTGTGACAAGTCACTGGAGTGACTGTCCTCTCCTATTGATTTAATTACCATGAAGCCAAGCCCTCAAGGAACTCCTGCTTGATGTCCTTGTCCCCCTGCATGTATGGTAGACAGTGCTGTGCTCAAAGAAAAAAATATTTTTTACCTAATGCCCAAATTAGTCTTAACTATTATGTAAAAAGCAGATTCCCATATTGCATATAGTGCATATTCAACAATAATTTTGTCGCCCCTCCACTTCATATCCAATCTGTTCCCCCGCCATTCTGAGTGCATTCATCCACATAGAGTACATTAGAGTTAGTGTCATGTCTGTATAGAACAAATTACTAGAAGGAGAAGAGAGCTGTCAGTTTATTGGAGCTTAAATCTTAGATCTTTCAATGAGAAAAGAAAGGAAAAGTTACACACACATACATACATACATGCAGGTATATATTCTATATATATATATATATATGTGTGTGTGTGTGTGTGTTTCTGTGTATTTCAGCTGACAGGCTGAGATATGATGTGTCTGTTGTGCAGTAGCACTGCCCCAGCAAGTCTCAAAGTGAGAAGAAAAGCTGAAAATATGCCTAGCAGTCAGTGAGAGCGTGCCCCCGTCTGCAGCAGTCTTTTGGTCTTTTTGTCAACGTGCATAAAAAACTGACTCTGCTTGTACAAAAATAAATTTCAGTATGACTGGGGTTAAAACATGGCATTGCAGTAAAGTGCAGAACATGCTTATCATTGAAATTAAGTGTCACAATTAGATTTTACAAAGGGGTTGAAGTTTCTAGAAATATAATGTCAGAGCATTTGTTTAAAGCAAATTTGTGATTGCTAACTGTACAACTTTCCCCAGACATGTCAGAAATGTTCTGAGTTTCTGGTTCTGCCTCAGGCCGAGCAACCACCAAGATCTCATTTAAAACATAGAACATGTCCAACTACAATATTTAAAAAGCTGGCTTTCACCTTTAGTAACAAAAAGTCTAGGCAGACTCTGCAGCATGTTACGGCTTCAAGAGATGACAACACATTATTGACCTACTCAATACCCCTCACCCTTTAGTCCATCCCTGCAATCTGTCACAGTGACTGAGCAATGGTCAGTTACATCTGTTTCCTTTCCAGTGAATGATACTGGATATTGGACACACAGAGCTTTTCTTTTGAAACAGAGTTGAATGGGGTTTTCTGTATATATTAAGGTGTCTGTCCAAGGAAGTATAATGCTTTGATGTGTTAGAGTGTGAAAGTGTTCTTCAAGCTTGTCTAAGTTGGATGCTGTGTGAATGAATGGCATAAGGGGTCACTTTCATGGCTGGCTGCCCAGGTTTCTGTGGCTATTATTTATCCTTATGTATTCTGAAGTGTTTATCTGGACATCACAATGCATTATGCCAAGTGTTGCTGAAAAAAGAAAATGAAGTGTGAATGGTTTCAGCTGGCCTCTAACAGGTCCTCCACTCATTTCCATTGGCTGACCTGCCTGCCTGCCACCCTGTTGGCCTGATGTTGGAGCCAAGTGGGCTCGCTGTTGAATCCTGCAGCAGTAGCCAAGCACCTTGCATGTGTCAGCTTTGCCTGCCTTTGACAAGCCAGTGTGAAAAGTGCTCAAGTGCTGCAGCTTTTCCAGCCTCTCTGTTCTTCTTTGTGTGTGTGTGTGTGTGTGTGTGTAGAGAAAAAGCAGATAGATGGATTTATCCCTCTGGTACAGAAGCAAAAAGCACGCTAAGCACACTATACAGCAAGTTTAGAGCAAATGTGTGTTACTTTATATACATATTGTCTAAAAGGTAAATTATTATTGTATTCTAGTATACTGTGTAGATATGTGTATACTGTATACTATATTCTATATCAGTGTCAGGGTGTGTGATATATATTATCTGTTCAATAATATATATTATGACCATAACAATTTCATACCAACTTGAGAGTCATGCAAATACTAATTCAATTAAACACAAAAAAGGAGTTGTTATTATGTGGAGGCCTAATTCTAATCTGTTTTAGTGGTTTTGAATAAAAGTCACATAAGGTTTTGGTTTGGTATATCTCAAAAATACATTTGCTATATTATTATATATAGTATATTGATAAGCTGACAAATAAATTTTGTTAAGCAAAGTATAATTATATATTTAAGGTATATGTTTGTGTACTTTACAACAAACATAACAGCAGTAGAGATTCATCTTTGGACATGTTAAAGGTGGCTGACCCATAGCTAGTTTATCCCTTTTCATATATTCTATGTGTTTCATTTTCACATTTCTTCTCAGGGGGTATTGAGGCCATTCACCTTTTCAATTGAGTTCTGCTCTGAAAATCACCTCAGTGGAAATTTTTCAATCTCCGCTCCAATGATGCTCTCTCTGAGTGAGGAGGCAAATTGAAGAGAATACAAATTGAGAGCTTATTGTGTGCTGTTGGTTGCACAAAACCCACCATCATATGCTCAGTGCTCCATTCCTTATCATGAGTTCAAAAAAAGACTACTTGCCTTTGCATAGTCTTCATTCATCTCAGAATAAAGGCTGTCGTGCCCATGCACAGTTTTCTGTGTGCTTGTGTAATTTTCGTTGTAATGGGTCAGCAAATTTAGATGGCATCAGATCTAAAGCTAATAGAGAGGAGGAGGAACCATTTCGGTCCATGTTGGTCATCACCTCACTTCTTCCTGTTTCTCTCCTCTACTGTGTCAATTTTTTCTCCTCTGGAGATGGGTTGAGGCTCAGTGTCCTCCTCAGAGTACACCGGGGCATTTCCCCACTGGCTTAATTAAAGGCCTAAACAATGTTCTGCTTGGGGGGCAACCCTACACCACTAGAGCAAACATTCTTGCTTCTCTGCTGTCAGACGCTAAAGTGAGATGAATTATCAGAGAGATGTAAGCTAGAGTGCAGCGTATGATGGATCTGAAGCTGCTCTCTAATCACTGCTTTTTCATTTTCGCTAAGATTCTGCCTCATTTGCCTTCAAGCATAAAATAGATATGGAGGCGGGGTTCTGGAAATCTACAGCTTCTGGACATTATGATATGCTACTAGATCAATCATAGTGTCTCAATTTATTGTTTAGCTTGAAAAATTGTTTTGGTAGATCCTTGCTTGACATTGATGACAGAGCCATTGGTGGCCATTAAATGATTAACTTCCATGAGCATCTTGATATTTTTTACCTTGCCCTTTAGGTGCTTTATCATTTCTTTTGGCAGCTTAGTTGTTAAAAGTAGAATTTTTCTGTTTGCTCATGACCTTTTTATTTGAGATCGTGTGCTTTACCTAATTCATTTTTTAAAATCCCATTTTTGACTCTGTTTGACAAACACTTCTCTGTCTAATGCCAGGATTCCATCACTGATTAACTGCTTTTATTGGAGTGATTTACTTATAATAACATAATACTTAAAGTTGGTATACAAACAAAATGTATCACACAGTCAATCTTAAAGTAACCTTGAAAGCAACACATAAACTGGCAATTTAGGATTTGTTATTCTTTTCTATTCTGTGCTGTTATAGTTTTTAAGTTAGTTTTTATTAGCACCCCTGACAGCAGCTTCTCACTGTCCTCAATCGCTGCACATTAAAATTAGCATTGATAGGCCTGCTTGTGACTAGTGATGAGGTGACTTCTGTTATCTTTCTCTGCACCCTTTTATAGTGGCATTCTTTATGTTTTCTTCTGGTGCTTTGCTTTAAAAACACATAAAGGAGTTGTCATGGTAATGGTACCGGGTCCATTCCAGCAATAACAAATGGTGACATGAACCATGAGACAACAGGCTGGCCTTTGAGTTCTTCTGGTTCATCGCAAACACCACCGGTCACTCTGATAGACCTGTGGAGTCAGCTGAATGACCGTGAAGGCTGTCCCACCATGTTACTATGCACCCATGAAATTATAGACCTCAGAAGAGCACACCTGAACTTTTCCATTTGCTGTCATGCCCCACATCTCTATTTCTCACATTATGCATAACAGCTGGTGTAGCATGTGTTCTTGTTCCACATTTAGATCTTAATTGCTGCACAGTGAAAGATCTGAATCCTTTTTTTTTTTTCTAGGAGAGAATCTGTCTGTATGTCCCATTCTGAGACTGCATCCAGCTGGGAATATGATAGCAAGATCCTTCACCTGTATTTAATTTCATCATGATTTTCCAGCTGATCCCAGTGCTTCTAGCAACAATTACATTTGTTTTTTAAGCTTAAGATTCATTCACAAGCAACACATTACACAAATGAAATCAATAGTAACATTGGTGTATGTGTGATTGTGCAGTTGGCAGTCTTGATTGAACATAGGGAGCGAGCTTAAGGGGCTTATGCTACTGTATGCAGCGCTGGAGCCTTGTGAAAAGCCCCATATTGAGGCTTACAGCATGTAAAGTTACAGCTCTGAAGACTCTTTATTTTGGGGATTCATTCACAGCTGAAGAGATAGGAAGAATGAATGAGTGTGGGATACCCTTCAGCCTCTCTAGTCTGCATGGTTAGGAGAGTTGCTGCAGCAGGCGGTAGTGACTTCTAAAGACTGCTGCCTGCTTTGAAGCACTCACCCCTTTTATTTACAAAGTGACTGCCCAAAGTGAGAGGAATTGCAGCAGCAGCATGTCCTCATGTCTCATACGAGTTACATTTGTGGATCTTCGGAGTTTCAACGAAGAAAGAGCTCGACATCCTCAAACAAGTTTTCAATAATAATGTTGCCGTTGGGGAACTTAACATTAAGTTGTACCATTAAGGATGAACCATACCCCCCCCCCCCCCACCTCTGATCAGCCTATGTCTGAATTTGTTCTCCATTTTTAATGCTGAAGAACTCAGGCTAACTAAGGATTACATGCCCTCACAGATAAAAGAGAGTTGCTCTCTGCGCTTTAGAAAAACACGTCCATATTAATATTAAATGAGTCACAGTTTCTGTATAGCATTACAGAGAGGGAAGTGAAGTCATTGGCTGCGTGTAGTGTAAGAAAGAAAGTGAAGGAAACATGAATAATAAATCTTTGAATTAGTGAGTGTTTTGGTGTCTTTTGCATGCATATCTAAATGTTACTGTTGGTGTGACAAGCTTTGTTGCTATACATATTATTTTAAATAATTAACCTTTGTCGAAAACCAGTAAAATGATAACCACAAGCATTATTGGGGGGGAACCCAGCTAAGATAAGAGTGTGTGTGAGTGTTCAGCATCGTATCTACTCGACTGTGTTTTGGTGGGTCAGGAATGCCCAATGCCCAATGCTCAAAATAAATGCCCACTTGCAGTAGCTCTCATTTTGTCTGGTTTACAGATGGCATGAATGAAAACAAAACGTGTATTAAAACCAACATGTGCATCTGCCTTTGTGTGACAATATTAGTCCAATTAAACTCTTACAAATACACTGCTCAAAAAATATGAAAGAAACACTTAATCATCACAGTATTAACTGTTATTTACACTTCACAGATCAATCTTTCTATTTAGTAAGCACAAATTAAGCACTTTCCCCTGCTTTGGTGCAAATGAAAGTAAACGTGCAATAGAGAGGCAAACGCAGGACGGCTTCCACTAAGAGAATAGTTTTGTATGTGGTCCAATCAGATTGCACAGGTACTCCAGTGCGGGGGCCTGACTTCCTCTGGCCTGACCTGTGCTCACGACCCTGCACTGCGCAGCTTGATTGGCATTTCCCAGAGAGCACCAGAATTGGCAGGTCTGCCTTTGGTTCCCTGTTCTGATCACAGATAAAACAGATGTTAACACTGAGCACATGTGACAGATGTGAAACAGTTTGCAGATGCTGTGATAAACATTATGCTGCCTGTAATATCATCTAGCATTGCCAGTGTGGTAATGGGTCAGCGATGGTTTGAAGAGGCACAACCTTGGAGGAGCACACAGATCATGCTAGCCAACAGTAGCCTGACTGCTGTGAGGTACCAAGATGAAATCCTCCTCCACCTGATGCTGGAGCAAGACAGTGCTGAGTGCAAAGTGTGTAGCCAGTTCTTTGATGACAAAGGCTTGGATGCCAATGACGAATGGGATATATTTTATATCAAAGTTATCCAAGTACCACTACAGGTGCTCACTGATGCCCTTATCCAGGCGGATCTGTGCATTGAGTAAGTTATTGTGAACCTGCTTTGGTGCAAATGAAAGATCCAGGATGATCAGGGCATTGGGACGAGATCCCTCAGGACATCATCTACTGACTCATCAGGAGCAGGCACAGATGTTGTCGGGGGCGTTAACAGGCAGGCGGGGATGATACACATTTAGCCACATTATGAGTTGCTGTGATGAAACTTCAGGAACTTTTTTTTTTCTGTGATGAGCTTGTTGAGGTAAAGTTGTGTGGGGGCATCAGTGAAAGTATTCCCGTAATAGTACTGTGTGTGTTTATTCATCAAAAGTATTGGTACAAATTCAGTAATCTACACTTATTTTTAATAAGTCCTGCATATTCAGTTTTGTTAATAACATCCTAATGAGCCTAATGGTAGAATTGTGGGTTTTTCACAATCTTTCTTGATGGACAAACATACAAACTACAATCAGTCTCCCAACAGGTCAAGAAGGGCAAAATTTCCAGTTAACATTTCTTTTCTGCATCATGTCTTTGTCCATACATGTCCTTGTCTCGACAGCTGTTGGCAACTGCAGCCTCACTCCACCCAGGCTACCACACATTTCCCTTCTCTCTCTGCAGCATATGTACATTGTACTAACCAGAGCTAAGACAGCACACTGCAAAGTAAAGACATCACTTTAGGGACCTCACAGGCAGTATAATCAGTGAAAACGGCAAGTGTAGGACAGTAGGTTAATAAGATCAGCCACTGAGTGAAGCTGCCTAACTTTTCAAACTTGGGGGGGGCGGGGGCTTGCTTGCTTTGGTACTCAGATTCAATCAGCTTGCCCAGTCAGTATCCATCAAAATCACAGGCACAGAGTCATTCTGTCCTCAACCCTCAATTTGAACTTGATTGTGTATTGAAGGCGCTTGTTTCTCTTCCTCAGGGGAGCTTTGTGGCCAGCATGACTGCCATACTGAGACAGATGGACGACTATCATTATGCTCATCTGATCAGCACCTTTGGCAAGATAAGGAGTGATGTGGTGGTGAGTACACCTTTTCAATCTGTCTCTGTCTCCTGGATCAGATACTTCAGCCTACATCATCATGCAGTAACTTAAAATGCAGTTGCTCAGCTATTTGCTATGTAATTTCCAAAAAACAGATGTTAGATTAGATCTGTTAGAAAAATGTTTTTTGTTAAAATAAAGTAAAATAAATTGAATTCCAAGTCTTTGCACTTGGGCTGCTGCATGTACAGCATGGTTTTTATGATAGTAAGTCCTAAGGGAAGCAGATCACTTGTTGCAACCCAGTTGTGGAGGAGGGGTGAATCCCATTGATGTTATGGATTTCAGCTCTGAATAATTCCTTTCTCAAAGCAGTATGTATAGTAGTATTTGCTGCAGGATTAGCATTATGTTACTCTACCCTGACAAGTGGAAGCAAGTTGTGTTTACTGACTTTTTCAGCATAATAGGAAGAAATCTGATTTATTTTGCAGGTAAAGCTTTTTAAAGCTTTATAAAACTCATATAGACATTTGGTACTGCACACAGCTTTTATGTGATATATGATGAATAAATGCCCCCAGTTCATAGAATTGGTATTATTACTACTTTGGTTCAGTTTGAAAAACACTTTTTATGTATTAACATTGTCTTCAGGTAAATAAATACAAATACAAATATCACGTACATGGTTGTACATAGGGCTTGTTTCAGTCTACCTGCCTCATTCTAATAGCAAAGAGTCACTACGATGAAGCTGGATGTTTCCACAGATTACGGTTGCTGAAGCTGACATGACCCATATCCAGACTTCAGAATGGGACCTTGTCATTTTATAGTTTTCCTTCTCTCTACACACCAAAGCACAAAGCACAATTATCCAGGAGTGAACATCTACAGCCAGGAATAGATTTGCATGCATAGTCATGTTTCAAGTATTCAGCTGGGACTGATATTAAAGCTAGAAAGCTGCTGTGGGAGTGACTTTAGGAGAAGCTTATGACATTGTATGAAGTTGGTTGAATTTGAAACTGTGTTGTTGAGCTAAGCATCTATTAGTAATGTAACTGAACCTAGTTATCACATTGCCATGTTATTTAGTGTCTTATAAATATATGTCCTGTTAATGTTATATGAGGATTTTATTCAGTAAGAAGTTGTAATCTCATTGTACTATTATATGTAAGCATTAAGAGCATGTTGGATTATTGGCCTCAAGAGCCACCTGCAAAGGGAAATACATGAGTCACCTTGACCTTAAAAACTAATCTAAAAGCTGTTTCTGCCTGAGAGCCACGAACTGAAACAGTTCATTTCAGATTGCTCTTATCTTGTATGTGGGAAGAATAACAGTTCATCAGTTCATTTTCAATACTTTCACTCTCTTGCAGGATTTCCTAATGGAAACATTTATCATGTTTAAAGATCTCATTGGGAAAAACGTCTACCCCTCTGACTGGGTCATAATGAACATGATGCAAAATAAGTAAGTACAACACTGCTGGACACACATGCACACACATAAACCATGCTGCTTTAAACTCCCTACACTGTTGTTGCTAAGGAACAGCAGTCAGAAGTGGGTAAGGGTATTTTCTAATGTTTTTCTCTCCATGCAAATATCAGCACAAGGCCTCAGCAGTGTAGCAATCAGATGAGCAGTCAGCGCAGCCGCAAACAATCACATGAATTATAGATGCTCGGGTGTATGCTGCCTGCTAATCTCCGAACTTAGTCTCAGCATCTCTTTACTTTGTTGCTTGTTGTGCTGCTGCGGCCTTCTGTTTTATTAATGTGAACCTTGCCTGATTTAATTTTTGTTCGAAATATGAAAAAAAGATGAAATGTGCTTTGCCGTTTAGTCAAGCGCTGCTCGTTTTTGCACTTGTCAGAAGAAGTTAGAAATAAAAAAGTATTTAGAGCATTTTTTGTGATTTATGTTTTTTTCAGCTTCTATTTATATATTTTCAGAAGAGACAAGTACTAGGATATGTAGTGCAGTATTATTTATTATGCAATGCCAAAGCAGCAGTTGTCAGATGAAAACTTAAAAGTCAGCTAACTCCTCTTCTCCATCAGCATTCATACATCATTTCACTGGATATGAATGTACTTCCAAGAGTGGTGAAAAGAGTACTCAATTATTTTTACCAAGTAAAAGTTCAGTGAAAACTTTCTTATTTAACAGTTTAAATTGTAATCAAGTAAAATACTAAGTACAAGTGCACTAAAAAGATCTAGAAAATGCATTTTGTTATTTACCCTGAATTTACACATGGTCAAAGATCTACTGTCACTGTGGAATTGATATATTTGTTAAAAGAGCATTACATCGATTTTGAATTGCATTTTTGCAACACTGGCAGACTTGTGATGGGCTGCTCATAAATAATAAGAATACTTAAATTAAATCTTGGATATGTCCACTTCATCATCACCAGAACCCAATGCTAATACTTAAGGTACCGAAAGTATCTTCAGGCTACCTTCAAACAGAGCAGAGTGAGCTACTGATAGCTTGTTAGCTCTCTCCACACCCTCAGATTTTTTCATTCTGAAACTTGTAGTTTTCAACCCTAACTTCAAATTACAGCAATTCAGGCAATTGTAGCTTTTTTTTCACATATGCAGCGCTCCAACCAAGACCTGTAAACACACTGTGATGTGTAAAATCGACTTTAATGGAAGATGCATCAGACAAAACACTATAAAGGTCACCAAAATTGAAAGAACAAGGATTTCACCATAACAGAGTACATGGGCCTGCATCTGTTGGAGGCTTCATAAAGGCCATTTACAGCAGGCGCAGAGCTAAAAGAGGTGGCCCCCAGTTGACCATGAGCAGTTTGATTCCCCACCAACTGTTTCCAAAATTATTCCAACATCATCAGTAGCTACTATATCTGACTATAAATCATATTGCCCCTCTCTGCTCTCTGTTTTGGCTCTATTGCTTTTATCAGTTAATTTGATTTCTACAGTTTAGATACAAGACATCAGCCATGCGGCTCACAATGCAGAAGACACTGGTGATGATTTTCCCCTGTGCCCTGCGGGTGTGTAAATCGTATTTGTTCTGCTTTAGGCTGAGCTGCATGTCATGGAACAGAAACATAGCATCCTGACCCTCCTCAGCCACACACACACACACACACACACAGAACAATTGCCTTCGTGTACCTGCTCTGGACTAACAAGCCTGTTCAAACACCCCGTACCCATTGTGATCCTCTACTTTTTGGAGCAGTTTTAGGGATGGGGTGAACACTCCCTCACTGTGCTTCTTACACAATGCTTAGTAGCATATGGGTTGTTTTTACCTGCAGACTGGAAACCAATGTATCACCTCTCATGCCTCATCAAATCTTCCCAAATTGAACCTTTTGTCTATTTGCACTTGTTTGTGACAGTTGAGAGATTAATTCTGCATTCTAGTCTAGTGTATTCAGCCACTTGCAGGAGTTAAATCACTGTTCACCTCAGTGAAAAATAAGCCTGTCAAAGTCTGACTCATTGCACACTGTCTTTATACTTGAGCCTGTTTCAATACGGCACGTGTTGACTGCAACAAATTATCAAAACCGTTTGTTGTCAACGCTCAGTGTGTGATTGATCACTTCTATCCTGCTTAAATAAAAGTGTCATGTCTCTGAAACTGTAGCATTGAAGTAGGAATGTCACTTCATGTTGATGTTTAAAACCATTTCAGTTTTTGTTGTTGACCATATAGGGCTAACCTCTAAATGAATTGAAATGACAGTTATTTATTTAAATTTTACCTCATGAAATGATTTTGCATTGAGGCCTTATAGGGCGTTAGTATATTTGCTTTGGTCTGATACACTTGATGACTTATTGAACTTGAAGTTTTTCCACTTTGGTTCAGTTTCTTTTCGCACAGAGAAATTCCTCTATGCTTTATTGGTCAGATGTGTCTGACATGGGAACAAAAAAAAGTAAACACAGGAAGAAGGTCCTGTGTTGTGCACTAGTGCCTGTTTCTGTGAGAGACAAGTACACAATGTATGTTAACACTGGTTGGTCGTCTCCCATGTGATTGTTTATTACTAATTACAGAGTTTGCTACATGATTCGGTTCGAGACCACGTTGTTTTGGTCTTAGTGTGGTTGTTTTTTGGTGTGCACCAGGGTGCAATTACTGTGTTCACACCAGACAAAACCACAGCAAGAGGGAAAATTAACTTGAATTTGATTCAAATGGACTAAAGCCTGCAGATGTGGAAGCAGTATTAGTTATGTTTTGGTCTCTAAGGAAAATATATTGCTCTTAAGCTTTAGGAGTTGTACTATTTTCACCAGCTAGTTGCTCCCTTTGTCTGCCTGCTGTTTGATAGGCATGTACTGCACTATGTCTTTATCAGAGTTTGGCCTTTTGAAAAAGGGTCAGTGAGAGAGAACACGACTAAATGATGTAGTCAGAGTGCCCTAAATAAAATAAATGTTAATATAAAAATCTCAGTTATTAGTTTTTCAAGTAATTGACTGCTTCTGTTTTTATCTAATGCTTTAATTACTAATGTCAAAGGTCACTCGACTCATTTGAAAACATGTTAATATACATTTGGAAGAGTCACATCTATGTATCCTGCAGTCCTTGCACAGTGTCTTGTTTCTGTGGCCGATTCAAACATGCCACACTCGGTACATAGATTGCCACTCACAGCATCAGCAGATGATTCTTTCATGTCTGCACATTATGATAGCATCACTAATGAGATGGGCATCAGCAGTAGCACATTCGTTTCCTCCCACTTGTTTATCTTCACCCGTCACCTCTTACTTCTCCAGGTTGTAAACTGATTTATGGGCTCTAATTGCCCCAGGGACAGCAGCATCAGACTGGTTAGCTCCTTATTGCCATTTTCCCCACACAGACTGGCCATGGCTTAATAGTGACATCTAATTGGCTGTAGAGATGGACTGACACTTGTTCTCCAAAAAGACAGGAAACATATTTGCTCACTAAGGACTTTATTACATGGCCTCTGACAAAAATATTTGTTCAGTTATAAATGTATGTCTTACTTGGTGAACATAACGCACACAATTACACAGTATTGTCATACCATGACTTACATGCATCATACTGAGAGTATCTGGATATTTTAGGACCCCACACTGAGATTTTGATTGCATTTTTAAGTTTTTCCCCTTGATGTGTGTAAACGTTGATTTTGTTTTATATTTTCTTTTAAAGAGCACTTATTGAAATAGCACAAGTTGGCATTTGCGGAAACACTAGAGTGACTGTTTCTCCCAGGGAGAAAAAAAAACCTTGCATCACATTTTTTACAAGACAACAGCTGCTGGCTGCTTTGTACAGTCAGCTAAATGTTCTCCCTTACAGATTTGCATAGTAAACTTTTCAAGAGCCCTGCACTCTTAACCCTCATAGTCAGAGATGTGCTGAGTCACTGCACACTAAGTGCAGTCATCATCATCAATCTGAACAATGTTCATTGACATTGTTTTATTTCCTTTTCCAGTTGTAAGGCAAAACATTTGAACAGCCAGGGATGTAGCAGCAACTAAAATACTTGCTTAACAGATTGAGTAAAAATTATGTCAGCTTGACTGACATCTTTCATATAAAAAAATTATATAGAAAGTCTTAACCTCTCCAATTCCTGTAACAAGTATTGTTTAAATTAGGTTTTTTAAATGGAAATCCTTAATCATAACACAGGTTATTTAAATGAAGAATCGTATATGGAGAGGAATCATAGCTGTCTTCCTCTTGTCAAAGTATTTGTTTTTGAGGATGCAATAGAATAGAGACATAAAATCCTTTTTATACCTGGCAGACATACTGGCACATGCGATCAAACGTTTAATATATTGGATTTGAGTTAACATCAGATGGCCTTTCTCAGAATCAGTTCATTTCCCCAAATAACACCTAAAGTTTCTTGCCGCGCTGTTAATTATGTGTAAGAATGGTAGATTGAGAGATGAATGGGGACTTCTCAGAGAGCCCTGCATGGCAGATGAAAAGATGAAAGCCCAGGCGAGTTGAAGAAGCAGCTCTTTAACTTGGTAACCCATGCCATCAGTCCCTCACAGACTCATTAGGAGTGGGTTTCTGAAGCTGGATGGCTGCTGTTTGGAGTTCTCTCCCTGACTAATCCAGGACCTGGAGGGCAGGTCTGGAAGGCAAAATGGAAGGAAGACTCGCAGAGAGTGAAAAGACTACCAATAATATTTTGATCCTGTTTGCCCCCATACAACCTACCACCTGCCAAGTTAAAACAAACAGCGCCTGTGGGCTTTTGGGTTTCTGATTTACCATAGTCCCCTTTCAAGGAGAATGCTGTTTAAACAATTCTGTAGTCGTTGATTTCAGGCTACGATCAGAGACTTTACGTCATTCCCGGCGTCTTATCTTAATATCCTTAAAATCCTTTAGAGCTCCATGAAGTAATTTTAATGAAGCATATTGTTAACATAAAAATAAGAGTGCTTTTTATACATTACTTTTTCCCTGTCCATCAGGTGCTAAAAGCATGATGAAACCTAAAATTTGACAAAAGCATTAAGTTTTCTACAAAATATTATACATTTTCTAAGGTAGGAGTTTATTTATCCAAAGCTTTATTATACACATGCCATAAAAGGAAAACTATAATATGTCCTACCCTGACAATATGCACACAACCAGTCTATTTGAAGCCTCATATTTTTGTATTGTTAGCTGAAAGAAAAGACCTGACCTTCAAATAACCTCCCAGCAGTGTTACTCTGTTAATATGGTGACAGTTGTCCCTTCTCTCTTGTGGTTGGATTGTGTCTGCATGTTGGAAACCTGATTGGTAATTCTGCAGTGGTGAGATTAAGACACAGCTTTACAGAGAAACCATGGGAGAACATGGTTTATGACATAGTGCTGCATATTTCACTGCGTGACCATGTGCTGCTGCATGGATAGAAATGTTATTTTCCACATGCCAGCATACATAAGCTTCAAGCTAATTTCCCTCAATGAACTCTAATGTAAATCATACCAGTTTTGTGTACTACTTGTACATGTTTCCTCATCTACAGTATTGCTTTGCATTTGAGTGATTGTAATCACACCCTGTCAGTTGGCCATTAAGTAGTTCCCCCTGAAGAGTGATAACATTCACTGTGATTTCTCTCAGTGTGGTTTTACCAAAGTCAAAGTCATTATCAAGCAGCAGCAGGGTGGGTTACTTTGTGGGAAAACCGGACGTACTACATTAGAGACGCTGGAAGAATTGATTTACTTAAGGTAATAGCTATTAAAATTACAGCTGCATTAACCTAAGGATAAAGTACAATATTTTCCTACAAAAAGTAAGAGAAGTATAAAAGACCTTTAGAGTACTTTACTCTCTACAACCTCTGTTTATAGATGACCATGACAGTTGCTTTTTCAGTGCTTGCAGATAAGACATGACTAAAATAACGATTATTTACTGCATTGAGGTTGATGCTTCATTGGAGACTTAGTAAATATGCTGCAGCTTATTCCTGTCTTTGCTCCCTGTACATAATATAACATGTTTGCACTACACCCAGTGAGTGCTCCTTTCATTTTGACAACCCATTTGCTTCTGTCTTTAGATTAACAGTATGTCAAACCAAATATCCCCATTTCATCACTGCATGTCTGATGTGGATTTAATTTGGTATTCAAATCAGCATTGATGCATGCTACAATCAACAGTGACTAAAAGAGCACTCATAGCATTTATGTCAGTCTGCTAATATGCCAAGGCCCTATATTATCATCAATAACTGCAAGTGCTCCTGGCAGTATGAAACCGAGTAAACAGTTGACATGGCTCTATCTTCATTAAAACCTTTTCTCAGAATGAAATGTTCTTAATAAATAATTAATAATTTATATATTATGTGCAAATTCCATATCCTTTTATACTTTCTACGAACATATAATTTGTATTTTAAAGAAATTGTAAAAGAAAAAACAATGTTAAAGGTTCAGACTGAATTTTTTTTAATTGCTTCATGATTCATCTTATATCTTTGAATATGCCTCATTATTTCAGCCATTTCTCAACATGAACTTTGCTAGCACTCTGACTCCAGTTTAGAAAGTGGGAGTTTTCCTGTTTGCCAGTGTTTGGAGATGTGTCTAAATCAGCCTGTGTTGCCTCATTAGAAATCTGTTCACCTCTTCACAAACTTTTGGCACGGATGAAAAGCAGCCTTTGCTGTCATTGTCACGTCTCAGATCTCTGTGTTTATACTCTGGCGGAAGCTGCGCACTTTAGCTCTGACGTTGGCATCGCACTGCCAGACACGGAGAAGTTAAAGGGACTGCAGCATCTTTCACATCATCCACATGACATACAGGGCGGCGTCTGGCATCATTTACAAATTATATGTTTTCCATTGTCTTTTTGTACAGTCTCACAGACAGATTATGTGTCTTACCTCAAAACACACATCATATCTGAAGTAATGTGTACTTGGCTCTGTCATCCATTCATCTTTTTTTTTAAAAACATATCATAAGCAGGAGGCAAAGGTCTTTTAGTGTTCTTTTTACCGTTTCCTTTTTTATTAGGTAGTATATGTACTTACATATGACCTAATACAATATGCATACCACCTCGTTTAATAATATGCTGCCCAAAGGGCTTTAGTAAAACAAGACATTCTAAGATGTTTTGATTGATGAAAAGACATAATGGGTTTTCAACTTTAAGATATAAGGCCCATTTTGTATTTGGTGCAAAGGCACCATCATCCCAGCAGGGCTACGAATCTCTTTATTGCTAGAAGTAGTTTAAATGCTAAAGTAGAGTGACGAGTTCTTTAACCATCAGTGTAAATGGGAAAGTCGAACAGATGAGACTCACCCCAGTGATATATTTTCCTATGTTTCCCTAGGGTGTGTTTCTCACTATAAATTCTTATAGCTATAAACATAACTTTATTTAAGATGTATTACAAGAAGGTTATCACACTTAGATTTAGGGTGGCATTGGTATGTTGACAGATCGTCTTATTTAATATGACATGAGGTGTGAAATAATGGTAATATAATTTAATAAACTGGTCTGATAATGATGGTTTTTGACCTTGCCTTATCTCTGAGCACAAGTAGATATGCCAACTATTGAGCAATGATATGCAAATAGATTGTGATCATTATCAGGAATGCTCTCTGAACTCAATTAGCAAGTATGATCTGCTGATTGTTTTCATTAGCATATATGCTAGGTGTCTGCGATGCAGATCATCTGACAGAGCTCAAGCCTGTGAACCATGGCTGCAGGAAGTCGGCTGGTTTAATTTTTTTGAAAAGCAACAAGTGTATGAAAAACAAATTCTTTATTGTAAATAAAGAAATGTACATATACAGCCAGCAGTAATGGGGTGATTTGATAGACACTGACAGTTTGATAGAGCTTATGTATCATAATGATGCCATATGTGTACTGTGTCGAAATGACTCTGTGTAGGCTGTGCTGTGCTGCTCTTGCACTGCCTAATTAAAAAGTTAAAGAATCTCCAAGTTGTGTTTTTGACTTCCTAAGCAGAAAATAGGGAAGCCAGATTTCTGGAGATGATTAGAGATACCTTGATTTCCCTGCTGAACAAAAATGAAGCAACAAGAGGGCAAGCTGTTCTTAGGAATTATACATTTTTAGGGTGTATACAGTATATTAGCAGATTAAATTCCCCTGTCATTAGCATTTATGTACTCCCTCTGCTTTACCTCTGCAGCATAATGGGTGGCCGTCACAGATGTTGCAAGGTAGAAATCCATCTTTGGCTTTGTTAATGATATAAGCTTAAAAGAGCAGCGACATAAGAGACTATATAATATACAGTTCGTGTTCATGTCTCTATGCAGACAGCTTTGATTCACACTCATGCTGCTGTTTCTCTTTAATTATAAGCTGAGCAATGCTAATGTATTTTATTTATATTTTTTTATTTGTGAAATAATTTCAGGATTAAGTTTTGTTACTAAGTCACGATTCACGAAAAATGTTATAAACAATTTACAAAGTTCAAGAAACATTTAAAATATATATTTTACAAGTTGAAGAAATTAGTGCTGAATGGATTAATTCTTGTTTGAAATGGCCTCTTTAGAGTGTCTTAGTGAGACCCCACTGTGAGGGAGAGTATATTCTATTTTCATCCGCCTCATTAAGTTTTTCACTTTAATTAATGACAGGATGTGCTCACAGAGGAACTGTTCTGTCTGTTCATTAAAGCCCATTATATGTCTGCATTCAGGCAGTCTGCTGGCTTCAAATAGTCTCTTAGATAGTGGAGTTTACATGATCATGTGAGAGGCAACGTGAGAGGGAAAAAAATCATAAAGCATGTTTATGGAATACAAAATGCTGCAGATCAGTCATGTAGAGAGCGCAGGAGATTTCGTCTGCCCGGATCATCAACCAGTTGTGGTGGAACCGTGGTGCAGTGCCTCTACCGGAAATGGAGATCAAGAAGAAATGGTTGATTACAGATGCGTTTCCCCTTTGAGTCATATTTAGCTAGAAGCTGTGAGGGGTATTGATCTTGCTCCTTTCCTCACTGTGAAACAGCAGCATGAATGGTGTGCTGCTTTGTGTCTGTACAAATTACAGCTATTGGTGATTAGAAATCAGTATAATTGAACTGATGACACCCTCCACTTGAAGCTAGCCTTTGTTTTGTGCATTAATTGAGCTTTAAAGCACCGTAAATAATGCTCAGGTGTTTCCTTTGTCTTAAAGTCGTCGTTTTCCTGCCAGTGAAGCACAGTTTGACTCAATAAAAGGTTTAACAGTTAAAGAGAGCTACTTACTGAAAGCACGTTACCTCAAAACTAATTCAGAACATTGTTCATACACATCACAAAAGCCATCACCAATTAATACTAAAAGAACAACACTAGAACCCAACCATCCACCTAGTATCACTTTACTCAGTGAGTCCTGGATCCATCAAGCATTTTTAAATGGCCATGTACTTAGCACTTAGTATTCAAAATAAACCAGAAATTTCCTCCTTCTTTTATTTATGTATTTTTTTCAGAAGATGTAATACAGAAAATAATGAGCCCCATATATTGAACTGTAATATTTCTCACCCAACAGGTGCAGTGGATGGAAACACATTTTAGCATTAGTCCAGTGTTAAGCGTATCAACTATATTGGCATGTTCACAGCTGCAGAAAATTGAGTGAGTTGTGCAGAGGGGGAGCCTATGCTCGTGCAGACAGGATGGTGGTAATAGGCTGTCTGAGTGCTTTAGTGATGGGAGGAGGGTGTCCCACTCTAAGGCCAGAAAGCCAGAGAAATAGACTTCTAATGGCTGATCCAAAGGTGTTCAATGACAGTTAACCTTTTCAGCTAATGATTAAGCTCACTATTAATATGTATCACGCCTCAAATGGCATGTAATTTAGCAACAGAGATAAATATGGGACATGAATAATGTAAAGCTTTTAAATACTCCAAGATTAAAGATTCCACACTGTTGTAGTCTTAACAGTGATGGTTATTTTCATTCAAGGTCAGTTAGACAAGGCACTGAGGGAATCCCCAGTCCTCTCTTCACATCAATAGAATTTAAATTTTCCAGGACACTCAGGAGACAAGGTCCATGCTGCTGAATACATAAAATCAGATGATGTGTCAGGACTATCCGATTCCCATAGGGGACCCAGTTCCAGTAAGGATTTAGCTTGGACCCTGACAGAGGCTGATGGTTATCCAGGAGGTGCCTGTGTAGCAGATCACCTGCCAGCATCAGTAAGATGAGCATTACATCTTAATTCTGCATTATTGCCTGCTTGTGAAACCCTCATTGCAATCCACTCACGTGGCACAACAAATGTCCTTTTTTCACCTTGCCATTTTTTATTGTACAGTCTGATGTATCTTTTTCCGCTGCCCTGGGCAGTAATTTGTTGCAGTATGTTTACTGATTAGTACTTGTGTGGAAAACACTCACTCTGAAGCAGGGACTTAGTCTGAGAAATCACAAGAACCTGATGTGATTGTTTCTTGTAAAATAAGCCAGGTTATTGAAAATGCTGTGCTCGATATTTTTCTCCTACATTCATGATAATGACTCTTTTTCCTCGCTGGGTAATTCTTAGAGATTAGTACACACATTGTTGCATGGCTGGTTTCGCCAGGGAATGAAGTTAAATAGCGTATGGGCCTCTGACTCCGTAAGCAGCAATCATAATTCCCCTCTTAAAGCTTCATGCCACTTAAGTTATTAACGTTTAATTCTCCACCATCAGAGTGGATTAAGCCATCAGACAATGTTCTCATTAAGATCTACTCAACACATCTTTTTTCAGGAGAAGCTTTGGCCCTGCTTTACCTCAGCCTGCCAGACGAAAAGAGTGCATTCAACTCTGAAGCACATACAATGTTTTTCACAAGGGCGAGCATTAGTTCTTTGTGAATGTACAAATTACTGGACATGTTTCTTTTTTTTTTCTTGTCTGGCTGCAGCTTTAAAACTACTGTTTAGTTCTCCAATTAATTGTTATTATGTATTGCATCTGGTATCTTTATTTTACTTACTTATTTTTGCATCTTTGTTGTGTTTATCCTTCCAGGGACCGCTGTTGCAAAGCAGCTGTACAATACAAAGCTTTTCTTCCATTTAATTGAAATGAATGTTTTTGAACAGGTCCTAAAAAGCACAACATAAACGTCTTATTTCTCAAACTAGTGTACTTATACAATATATATATATAAATACACAAGTATATATATGAATGAAGTACCGCAACAATATATGAGGTCTGATCCATTAGGTAATATGTCTCAGTGTTTTTTTTTGTTTGTTTGTTTTATTATTTCTTTTTTGAAATGTAAACATAATGCATTTAACTTTAGCCTACAGAAATTGTTTACTTATACATGACTCATTCTGAGCCTTTGACATTTTGTTCAAATCTTCATTACTGTGCTGTTAGTATGGAGAGTAAATATGAAAACCTGAGGGCCACTGAAAGTGACCTTTTAGCCCATATAATGAGAAATTATAAAATGTAAGGTGGGGGAAAAGTTTTTGATTGGTATTGTTTCTGCATCCAAACACATTCTTCTTGTCTTTCTAGAGTGTTCCTACGAGCCATTAGTCAGTATGCAGCAGTGTTGAACAAGAAATTTCTGGATCAAACCAACTTTGAGCTTCAGGTAAGAGCTGCATCGATTTTATTTTTGTTGTTGTTGTTGTTATTGTATTTGATTCTTAACCTTGATACCAGACCCCACACCGCCAAACACTATGTTCCTTTGTTCAAGGTGCCATTGGATTATCATTTGAAGTACTATTTAAAAAGATTTGGATGGCGTTTTGTAAATCATCCCTTCACTGCAGTTTCACACTGTTTAAATGTTCCAGATGCAACATTTTTGGTCCCTCCGATTAGAAAAAGATCACTGACGGCAGTAGACATAAAAATTGTGGAGAGGGAACATCAATTACTGTGTAATGGCCGTCAATTTAATGTGCATTTCTGAATATTTTAACCTGCTCCCCCTTGGGAATGAAGCAACGTTTTCTGTTTCTTGCTTTTTAAATGTCTGACATATGGAAGAATGTTAATGTTGTCAACAACTAAACTGCTCTGAGCTTTTAAAGCATTTATGAATTGATCATTTTAACAGTGTTTTTAGTTTGACCTGTAGCAATTAGAGTGCTGTTGAGGAACAAAGCTGCTGCATTGTCCTTATTTTAACTACATCACAGTCCTATAAACATAATTCATCTGTATAGAATCATATAGTCCTATCTGGCATTTTGTTACTGTTAAAGCTTAATTTTTCCTTATGGCTATCCTCCTAAGAAAGTGTCTACTGTATATTCTTTAAAACACATAATGGAGATACTTATTTCCAATGCATGCTTGGGCTATTTGCACAGTGAATGTAAATAATGATGGCCACAGTAGCACTGCTTTTAGCTGCTGTCATTGTTTGATTGAGGGTGCACTCTGAAGGCCAGTGGCCTAAATCACCAAACTCTCCCTCCACTGGGACAGCTTCCAGCCCCACAAGTATACCCATCTCATCTAACCTTTTTGATTTAATGAAACTGTAAAGCCTTCCAGCCCACATATTGTAGTATCTGCTCAATGACATTGTTAAAAAGTTAAATTGGACTGTGGTTTAAATGTTCTTTCTTTTTTCACCACCACCATATACCATCCGTCTGTATGTCAGCTGTGGAACAATTACTTTCACCTGGCTGTAGCCTTCCTGACCCAGGAGTCTTTGCAGCTGGAGAACTTCTCAAGCGACAAAAGAGCCAAGATCTTCCACAAGTGAGTACAAGAGCTCACTAAATCCTTAGGATGTCCTCCTTGCACACCGTCACAGCCCAAGGTCCTTCCCCAGCATGTGTGGGATTTATATAATTCATCACACAGAGGCTCACAAGAATACCCAACATCCCATGGTTCCAGCAGAGGCTGCACTAGTTATGTGCCCTTCTGAACAAAGCGGACTTGCCTCATAATAGGCTGGAGAGCTGCAGTTTTTACTCAAATCTCATCTATACCCAAGGTTGGGAATGCCCTCTTAGAAATAAGATACAGGTCTTCAGAGCATCTCTTTCTTTTTGTCTTTTGACTTCATACCTCCATGGCATTTATACATTTAAATATTATTATTTAAAACTTAACCGTCTGTTTAAAGAATGCTGTATATTCCTGTTCATTCAGTAATTATATCTACAAAGAACCATTCATCTACATTAGTATTGCCATAGAATCTGGTAAAGTAAATGCTTTCTGTGCAGACGTGGTGTATATTGGCTCTTATTATTTGGGAGAGCTTTTGTCACTGAAGCATACATCACAGTGGTGCATGCTTGAGAGCAAGATTTCTGGTTGGTCAGTGCTTTATTACCAGCACAAACAGCCAAACACAGTAAACAAGACGTTACCAACCCCACTCTGCTTTTTCAATTTGTCAGCTGTCCCTGAAAGAAACCGCTACAGTATTTGATTCACTTTACGGGCGTAAGCACAGGAAAGGGCTAATCTATGCCTTGCTGTTACTAGATTGTTAATTTGACATTCCCATATATGTCATTGAAATACAACCAGGTCATTTCCAGAGAAAGTGAAGGGGATATTATACAGGCTTTGTCAGTTTCTCTTTCACCCACTGTCTTCCTCCACCTACCTCTCACCTTCTCTCTTTTACCTCTACCTCTGTGCATCCCATTTTCTTGTCTGCTGGCTCATGAACTGTCAGCCCTGCCTGCAATGCCAATCATTGTGCCTTGCTCTGGAGCAGAGAACAGAGGCGTAAAATCAGAGGTGTGTGGAGCACGGCTCCTAAGTGTTCTGCATCAGCTTTTCTCCGATGTCACATTTCCCAGTGCTCTGGTCCATCACTGTTGTATGTATGATCCTCATTTCCCTTCTCATACTTAAACCACTCATAGCAGGCTAACAGACATGCACCACATAGCCTGAATAAGAGGAAGGATTTGTGCAGTTTTAGCCATCATTCTTATCAGTAAACTATAATAATACATACAAATAAATTGGTGACATCATAGAATCTCATCTCTCTTTTAAACACCAAATTTAGCCTAACTCATCCAGAAGAGAAAAAACGTCTTTCTATACCAATCTTGATCTACAGTATAGTTTTTGTGTGCATGAAGTATTACTACTGTCATTTAAGTGGTGCTCATTTTCTGTTTACCTCCAAATTAAGTGGTTAAGATAATTTGCCCAAACTGCAGGCTTGTTTACAATTTGTCTGATTGTATGAACACTCATTTCTTGCCCTGTCAGACATCATTGTACTGATATCAGCATGAAGCCTCACGTACACATACCAAGCTGGTTAAATGAGCATGCAGCAATGTCATTATTATGATATGCGCATATGAGTGATGCAGCGAGGGAGTGTCTCATTGTCAGGTTTTGTGAATATCTCATTCTTCCTTTGCTTTGGCTTTGATTGTGTCTCATCTATTCTTACAGGCCACTGCCTGTCAGTCAGTTGTGTGTGTTTTTTCTCTCTTACTGTATCTGACACTCCCTATATGTTTTCTCCATTCCTTTTTTCCTTCACCTGAAGCCTCCTCATCTGTTTCTTCCTTTGTCATCTCAGTCTTGCTATTTGCCCCTGACCCAGTTGCATTACAAAACAAAAATAGTTGAGTGCCGCAGGTTCACTTACCGCTAACCGCTGTCCCTCTCTAGACATGCTATTCTTAGTTAACCTTACCTTAAGAGATTTCTGCTCCGTAGCTGACAGGTATGCGTTGTAGGTCCTGACAGCCAACAGTCATAGCTGCCTGTCTAGCTGCCTATAGGAGTGTGACAGAACAACACCATGCATCTGCCTCAGCCCAGATGAAGACATGCTGCCTCCTGAGCTGTCATCTGCACACCCATATGTGGAGAAACAAAATGCTTCCACCGGCAAATATGCATGCTGTGAACATAGTCATAAACACAGATGTGTGCAGGAATAAATTACAAGGAAGTCATGCATTTGCACATTAAAGTGTGGATGAGAAGAGAAGTGGTCAAAAATGTAATACATAATGCCTAACCTTTTCCTTTTTTTTAGCAAGCTGCTTTACTTTTATTCAAAGAGACGGGCATCTATTTATATTTTATCTTCTTGCCAATACCCTGCCTACAAATGCTGGACTTTCCAATCTTCTCTTTGATTGCTAAATATTGTGTTAGTAATAAGTGTCTTGACCTAACCAGCCTTCAAGGAGGTGATGTAGTGTCTTTGTTAAGAATTATTTTAATGGCCCTTCCCTCTCTGTAAAAACCCTTTCTCTTTCTTTGCACACTATTGGCAAAATAATCAATTGTATTTCAGAGTTATATCATGGCTACAAGGTGAACTTAAATCTCATAATATGTCTCTGAATAGATATTAATTAGAAGTAAGTTGCCATGCATAAACTTATCATAAGCCACTTTTTTTTTACTAGTTAAAGTTCATGCCAGCCATGTGCTGTAAAGAGGAGAAGGGCTTGTCACTGTGCCCTCATTAGCGCCAACAAACAACACAATCGCATGTGTCGCGACCAGCTGCATTAAGAACAGTTTGTAGAATTTACTTTGCTTCTTTGGCAGCCTTGAGTGTGTTGCCAAAAATTTCCATTAAAGCATAAACCAGCGTTTCAAAGAAAACATTATTTCTGCACATTTATTAGCTCACAACATGTCTCCCTTTTGCTACAGGATTGTGCAGCAATATGCAATAACTAAATAGATATTGTTTAAAAAAACTAAAATCAGCAGTGCATCAATGCAATTACACACGTTTGCTACAATTCATTTAGAAAAATTATAAGGTGAAATTAAACTGAAGCCTGTTTAACATGTTATCTTGATAAATACTTCAACATATTCTAAAACTGTGGACAACAGTGACTCGTTCCTAAGGCTCGAAAAAGATTCAGGGTGGGAATGATCCTTCCAGCTTCTTCTGCAAATCATTGTTTTATACAAGGGCACTAGACACATCAAGTTGACCTAGAAGAGCTAGTACCAGCAAAGACTGTCTGATCAAACACTTTGCCTCTTGTCATCTGTCCTCTGTCGTGTGAGTTTTCAAATGCATAAACAGAAGAGAAAACAGACCGTAGCTGACAGCCTGCTGACAGCTACAATATGGTCTGTGTGTGGGTTGTGAACCTGCTTGAGTAGAAATAACTGATTTGTGTGGATTCCAAATAACATGCCAAAAAGAGAAAAAAGAACTTACTATAGTCCGGGCAATGTAAATATTTAAACAGGCCCATTATAGGCCTGTGTAACGGGTGTCTTTCACACATACATGAGAGACTCAACAAACTGCTTTCCATCATTTACAGTATTTAACTCTTTGCAGGATGAACTGTTTGTATAATATCTTGCTTAGCTCCTGCACACATGGACCTCCAACCACTATTTTTTGTCTAGACTATTTTCGAGCCTAGATGAGCATGCGTAACATTATTATTATGTTTGCATTTCAGGTATCAGGACATGAGAAGACAAATTGGCTTCGAAATCAGGGATATGTGGTACAATCTAGGTAATTTATCTTCTTTGTTCAGTATTGTTTCACATGACCAAAAACAATAGCAACTGAAGTGTTGAAGTATTGTTTTCACAATTTATGTTTATGATTATGTGCCAGCTAATCGCCATACTGTCATTACAAGTCAGCCCAGCAAAGAACAGCAGCCAAATATAGACAATCATGCGTTAATTAGCTTCAAGTTGTGTGATGAAAGAGACTCTGGGCAGTCAATTCTCAATGGAACGAGATTGTAATACAGAGATTGGGGTGTTAGATTTGGGCACCTGTGCCTCCTTTAATGTTGTCTCATTGTAACCAACACCTTCTGATCCCTTAATTAGAACTTTCCACCAGATTAGATTGACTCATTCACTGGGTTTTAAATGAATCCCCTGCTATTTTTTATCTGAGTTGTTTGAAGTTATTTATCGC
Organism: Anabas testudineus; assembly: GCF_900324465.2. Taxonomy (NCBI): domain Eukaryota; kingdom Metazoa; phylum Chordata; class Actinopteri; order Anabantiformes; family Anabantidae; genus Anabas; species Anabas testudineus. The sequence continues at coordinate 12,615,714 of NC_046628.1, forward strand.
TTGATTGTCATGGAAAAGTCTGATGAAGGGAACCAGATTTCTTGTAACATCTACTTTTAGATCTGCAGCTTATTAAGGTTTATTTATGTCCTGTTAGGGTCAGCATATTGTTTCAACAAATAAATAGATTGCAGTAGGTGCAGTGTGCTCTGTATTTACGTGCATGTCCTTTTTTTATTCCTTTTCAAGGGCCCCACAAGATAAAATTCATTCCAGAGATGGTGGGTCCTATCCTGGAGATGACGCTAGTTCCTGAGATCGAGCTGCGAAAGGCTACCATCCCCATCTTCTTTGACATGATGCAGTGCGAGTTCCACTTTACGTGCAGCTTCCAGCGGGTGTGTCATTTGAAACATGAAACTATTGCAGCCATTCAGTGCAAGGCAGAATAGAAGAGTCGTAGTAACAAAATAACTTTATGAAAATCAGTGGGTGTTTGAGTTCAGAGGGGATGTCTGAAAAAAAGTTTCATAGCCACAAGCTCTCTTGTAATTCTGCAATTCTCATTTTGTTGTGCTATGACAACAACCTTGGTAAGTGGAACTTAATGTTATGCCTTGTTACAGTACAAAGTTGAGCCTTTCTGCATGAGGAAATCCATTTGGCTACAGCTGCTCTGCCATAGGATGTCTCAGGCAGCTTGCAGCTTTGTGATGCTTTAAGTATGTGGCTTCCCAAAGTATGTGATGCTTGTTGAATATGTATCAAGTTATAAAGCAACACAGAAGCTTCAGATGTCTCTGCTGACCCTTGTAGTCATGTGAAGACAGTGGTAGTTACACCAACAACCTTCTGTTAGAGCCCCCCTGACAATAGCATAGTGTGTTGCAATGTGAGTGGAGGGAGTGCAGCTGCGTGACTCAGTCAAGATCTGGCTCATTGGAGGTGAATCCCTATTCCTCATCTTTCCCTTTTAGTGAAATGGGATTAATTTCACTTTGTCTTCACCTCTTTTATGCAGTAAACCAGTAACAGTCCCTTTATGTGGTTTCTCTGTTTATTTAAAGAGAGCAGCGTTTTTTTCTTACATAGGTTCCTTGTTTTCTGCACAATAAAACGTGTGTTAAATTCAACCGCTAAATACAAATATCGGACAAATAAGTCCCATGCATCACTGTCTGAAGCTACAGCAAAAACAGAGCAAATGGAAGGCAGATGTGTCTTCTGATGTATCCTTGTAATGTGTTCTAACCCAACTTACACAGATAAAGAGAAGGCTTTAATATCAAACAGAAAATACCAGCACACAGCCAGCTGGGCTGCAAAAGAAGGCCGATTAAAGTCAAAGCACAGTCCCCTCAGCCATGCCTTGATGCAGAGAGGGAGCATAAGTGAGACAGGGAGATGGCGTTAATGAATTGAAAAATTAGCTACACTGATTATTTACGCCTGCTCTGTCTAATTGCAGTTTGAGAACGAGATCATCACCAAGCTGGATCATGAGGTGGAGGGGGGCCGCGGAGACGAGCAGTACAAAGTTCTCTTTCAGAAAATGTAAGTGCTGATTAATGGGCAGGATTACGCCTGAGCCTCTCACAAGTTAGATAATGCTAATTGCAACATAGCACTCCTCAAAATAATCACAGTGTGCTGATGATCACACGACTTGTCGTCACAGCTTGCCACTGTGATATTTGCTTTCAGCACAGTTTAAACTGCTTTAACAGGCAAAAAAAGAATGTTTCTTCAAATCCTTCTTCCGACCAAAGTTTGACATTTTAAACTCTCGAAGAACCTCTTATACATGCCTGATGTTTGTTTTCTTCTCTGCTCCTGGCTTCTTTTCCTCTGCAACCACATGCTCTCAAACTGCACCACACCACTCAAAACAAACATAAAACACACACTAGTTTGCTTGAGCACTGCAGGAAGCACAAGTACTTGGCCAAGACGGGCGAGAACTTCGTCACTCTCGTGGTTCGTCTGTTGGAAAGGCTGCTGGACTACAGGACCATCATGCATGATGAAAACAAAGAAAACCGCATGAGCTGCACTGTCAACGTGCTTGTAAGATGTCTATTTTCAGTTATGAATGCACACAGATCCAGTAACAATGACACATTATGCCATAGAAAATACAATCAACAGAATGTCTACAGTATATTATCAACACCCAGGCATTGTCGGTAGGACATTGTTGTGAGGACATTGTTGTCGAAAAGGGACTGTAATGACATGCATCCACCCATAGAGAAGAAACAATAACATCCCCCTCAACATGTCACAGTGCATTAAGATGTTATCACAAGGCAGCTCACCTGAAAGTCCTCTCCTCTGTGAAGTGACATTTCATCTGGGAGCGCGAAAATGTCAGTTTTGTCTCACATGACTACTGGCATTGAAAAAACTACTGGCTTATGATCTGTATTCAACGTTTGTTTGAGTCATGTTCTCTCAGTTCTCCATCCGATTTTGTAAAATGTAAGTTTTGGCCTAGAGCACATCGTGTGTGACAGCCTACACAGTGATTTTCATTTCAGCCAACTTGCTTTTTGGTTGAATGGTGCAAACCAGGACATTGCCATTTGTCCATAGTTTGGACAGTATTGAAAATATATAACAAATAATCAACTCAAGGAATACGTAGTTATGCACTGAAAGCACGATATTCTAAACCTGAAACATTAGCATTGTTGTCTGTTTAAATCTGTGAACACATTTGCAAAGTTTGAACTCAATCTTTAATTCATTTTAATGCACTTCTCTTTCCTTTCTGTAGAACTTTTACAAGGAGATAGACAGAGAGGAAATGTACATCAGGTAAGACCTAGTTAGAGCTAGCCTTGTGCATACACTATTTTAGGAGACCAGATGACATTAAGTTGAGCAGATTTTCTTTAAATACTGCATATTGTGACTCATTTTCTCCCAGCTATAAGCCTTCAGAGTTCCAGAATAAAATATTTTATTGTGTTAAAATAACCTTCTGTTTTCCCAATTTTGTTTTGAGTTTGAGTTTTCCATCTGTCAAAAGTTATTTGACATATAAAGAGGCTATCAAGGCACATCTCATCATAGAGTGGAGTTAACTTTCTGTCTGTGGTTAAAGTGTGAGAAGTCCACTTAGACATGATCCATAAATCACTGTTATTTCCTGCCAGGTACCTGTACAAGCTGTGTGACCTCCACAAAGAGTGTGACAACTACACTGAGGCAGCCTACACTCTGCTACTACATGCAAAATTGCTCAAGGTATACAGACACAACATTATCAACTAATAAATGGTAGTAGACTAAAATAATATTTGAAACATCCTAGATCACAGAGTCCAAATCTACTGTACTATACTGTACTATACTATAGTTAGCATGATGGCCTTTATGCATTTGTGTGTGTGTGAATATTAATGTCTTCGGGACTTTGAGAGATAGGTCGGCCTCCCTTTAATCCCACTATGGCACGAGATGGCTGCTAAGAGAGCAGACTTGCTAAGCACCATCTTTTTCACCTTGCGTAGCCAATGCAAATTACAGCTAGTATCTTATCTTTTTTGGAAAAAGCTAAGGCATCATTTAAAGCCGAAAAAATGTTGCAGCCACCCAAGGCACTTCAAGATAAGGTTGCACTTTTACTGTCGTCTTTGTCACCTGGAAACAAAGATTCCACTACTGTAAATCGCATGGTTTTGTGTAAGGCCCCCTGGTGTAAATCGATCATAAAGCAAGATCACACCTTTTTGTCTATGTAGACATGCTCTCTGCCTCGTGAGTTTCTATCTGTAGCCAAAAATATACCAGATACACATACAAAAATCCTCATACAAAGAGCTGCAGTGTCAGTGGGGGTTTGGTATATCCAGAATTTGGAGTTCCTCCTCTCTGCCTTTTATCCAAAATGGTTGCACCCAACATCTCATATTTATTTGCATAAATAGCTGGCTGCATAAACTGCTTCAGCCTTTATACAGGTCCCGACAGGGGAGAGCAGGCTGTGACTGAATCACATTTTCCTCGCTGAGCAGTCACAGTCACATTTGCAGGAATTGTTTTTGTTGTTATTTTAATTCAACTCATCTTCCAGCAGCTGTGGTATTCCAGATCATAGCATACATTCAGAGAAGGACTCACTGTTATATAGTGGGAATTGGTTAATTGTGTTGCTTCAAAGTGTGGCAAATCCTTTCTTCTCCATTAAGCTATCCAAGGTTTATGTAAACAAACTTGGGTGAGGATGAATGATTAATAATTCTGCATCTACCAGCAGTTAGAGTAAAACTCTTTTAGTAATAAGTAGTCATCCAGTTGAGTATCTGCAGCAGTATAATAAGCCTGATGAATTTACACCACTTTCTGTATTGTCAACGTTGTATAAGTGCTTTTGTTTTGTCAGTGCAAAGTCAGTGACCATCCATAAATAAGCAGAGATTCTAAATGCTGCAGTCCAGCTGTAAAGGAATCAATACCCTGATTCAAAGCCTCCTAGCATTGCTCTTCATCCCACAGCAACAATGTGCAAAGCAATTACTTTTTCACCCATCTCCAGCCCAGGCTATGTAAATGTCTTGGCTTTGCTATTCAAATGTGGCCATCAGAATAACTTGGTCAGGTTTTCTCAGAGAGCTTAATTCTTTTGGTTACTTACAACAGTACAAAATCCCAATTCAAAGAGGTTGATAAGCAAATGAGTCGTAGCAGGACACATAGTATTATGCTTTCTCAACACAGAGGCCAATCAGATTGGCCATCCCTCCGTTAATCATACTGTTTCTCTGTCCTCCTGTAGCTCCACTTCACTTCACTTCACTTGATTGGCTTCTAGTGGGATGACAATACTCAAGCAGTATTTTTGGTTTGTAGGGATTCCCACGCTAAATACTGTAGCCAGAATTATTAGTCACAAGGTGCTGTATACTTCATTAATGTTCTCTCTGAGCCATTCATTATGTATTGGCGCCTGTTTCATTGCCCCTGTCTCCAGTTTCCATCTTGCCCTGCCACAGGGCAGCTTTAAAAAGAATTACACATGAATCTAACCCATTTGCATTAGCTATAACTCAATGATTGATTTCTTGTCATCTGTGCTCCTTTTGCTTTGTATTGGATTGCACAGTGTTGAACCCAATGCTAACTTATCCTTTGTAGTGGTCAGATGAGCAATGTGCAGCCCACCTGACCCAGAGAGACGGATATCAGGCCACCACTCAAGGACAACTCAAGGACCAGCTCTACCAGCAAATTATCAATTACTTTGACAAGGGCAAGGTAAGTCACACACACACACTGGCACACATACATCAGTGGTTATAATCATGATAAATCCCAGACTCCCAGGATGCTATTTTTTAGCTGTTAAATACCTCTTCTGGCATGCAAAGGCAGATTTTCAGGAAAAGCTGGGGAATAGCTGGTGTTATTTATGTTTTCTACAGAATCTGCACTGTAAATAATCCTCTTCTTTTAGCCGATCTTCTTGTGGATGAAGGCACACATCAGACCACATGTATTACAAGTATTAATGTAGCCTTTTTGTGTTGTCCCTTACCTTTTATAATACCTGTTTTCTCTGTCAGTGTCGTTCTTCTTCTTTTTTTCTACCACTTTGGTGGTATCGGCCTCGTACTGACAACATTTAGTAGTTGCATTAGAGCTGCACTTGGTTGCTGTGCTATTTTTCTTTATTCTTCATATTTTAATCTGGAAGAGAAAAATGTCTTTCAGCCTTTTTACTAAGCTTGGAATGGTTCTGCAGGACTGCAGCCAGAGCTTCTCAGAGATGATGTCCCATAGCTTTGCATGTGTCATCAGTGTTGGGGTACAGTCGTCACTCTTGGTTCTCTAGCCAACTGTCACTCAGTAGGATATGACCAGAAAGAAAACAAATTGAAAGAGCCTTGGATAAACGTACACACACACACACACACTCACAAACACCAGAGTGATCTGTAATTGTTACAGTGGCTATAAGAACACATCAACACTCCAGAGAGTGCAGTATCAACTGAGGACAGTTTCTGAGAGTGTCACTGGAGTCATCCAGAAAACAGTCCCAGATGGTGTTGCCACCACCACTCTCACTAATGGCAGGCTGATCTGAGTAGCAGGCTGGATACAGTCCACCTCCAGCCTGGCCCAGATCAGTTCAGCACAATCTAGTCTGTCAGGAAGCCACTTAGAAGCCTTTCAACATGTTCGAGTAGCTCTCGTCTATCTGTGACACCACTCCACTGCACTGGATTAGTCTCGAGGGCAAATGCATCACTATAATAAATCTGCTTCTCCCGAGAGGTTGGCATTTCAGTTTTAGTGTTTCAGATCAAAGAAAAAACAAAATAATATTTACATAAAAAGTTAAATTCGCATGAATTTATTTTCAAAAGCGCTCATATTGAATACCTGGGAGAGGCATTCAGCTGGAAGAAAAGGAATGTCTTATCTCAGTTTGAATCTGTATAATTAATTCATTTCATTTACTAACTTACTCCATTTATGTGCCCAACAGATGTGGGAGGAGGCGATCATTTTGGGAAAGGAACTGGCTGAACAGTATGAGAATGAAATGTTTGACTTTGAGCAGCTCAGTGCATCCTTGGTAAGTCGTATTTTTTCATTTCACTGATGTTTATTTTTAAAGAGAAGGTTCCCTGCAAAATGTTTAAAATGGAAAGTCAGAAATCATTAACAAGATTAAACAGATGACACAATAAAAGATGAATACAACTAATTTGTAATTTTATAATTAAATCCATCTGTAAGGCTCAAATGACAGAAAAGCTGTGATGGTTTTCCATGCCATTGAAGCTTACTATTGTATCTTTCAACAGCGGAAGCAGGCCCAGTTCTATGAGAACATAGTGAAGGTCATTCGACCCAAACCAGACTACTTCGCTGTAGGCTATTATGGCATGGGTTTCCCCACCTTCCTACGTGTGAGTACTCATATCAACAAACATCTCCTACAACTCGCAGCACCCTGCATATGGCTGATAGCACAGCGTGGGTGAGCCACTTGTCAAAACAAATGATCAAAAGGTTTGCCAGTGCTTACTTATTTCTCGTTCTCAGCTGTCAATACTTAGTGTATGTGTTTCACATTTCTAGCTCCCACAGGCTTTAGTTGTTTTGGCGGGACTCACTTGTTCAACATCCCACCTGGTCTGGTTCTTCACTTGCTTACTCACTCACAGAAGGCAAACTGATTCATAGCAGCTGTTCCATGTGTGGGCTATAGAGTAAATACAGGATAATGTGCTGGATGGATACCCTTCAGTGTGGGAAAAATGTGTCTCACAGAAAAAAAAGGCAGAGATCTCCTCTCTCATTCATGGATTTCACCAAGCTCCTTTAGCCTTTTTCCTTACTACATATCTCATATCTCAAATATCAGTGCTCAAGCTGATCACACTCCAAACACGGCCTTTAATTCCATTACCTGAACTTCAGCTGAGCATGCTTTTCTCCACTCTGTGAGCATTGTCTGCAACACGAGGTACTGCATCAGCACCTGTATGAAAAGCCATACACCCAGATTTGCTTTTGGCAGCTGTAGAATTATTGGCTATTATCTAGGTACAGTTACGTCTAGACTTCTTTAGATGGTTAGGAGTTATACCAATACAGCGGATTTCCAAAATTATGAATATCAACACATCATCACTAAATAATTCACCACAAATGTATATAAGTTCATGTTTAACAGGTGCTGATATCTCACCTGAATCAAATTCTATGTCTATCAGACCTCTTTTGTGCTGTCTGTGAAGGATGTCCCGTTCTGTCTATGTAACAGATTGAATTTAAGCAGAACTTTTAACTAATGTAGAAAATACTCTTGGTGATGCTTTGTCACAGTAGGTTAAATGTTGGGTCAGAGTTTTGGTTGTTTTGTTTGGTTTTTGTTTTTTCCCTATAAGTTGTTCATATTAAAAAAGAAAAATAGCAGTGCTGGAAAAAAAGCTATTTGTTTTGCTTTTAATGTATTCTCTGTTAAATCTGTTTTTAGGCTGTCATCTGGCAAAATACTAAAGGTGTTATTTTCCTTTCTAGGAGAAATCTAAGAAACACAGGCAGCGCACTAAACAGCCCAAAAGTGAAAGAAGATAGATAATGTGAAAGTCCAGTTTCAAGAACAGTGATCCCTTGATCATACCCTTTACATTCTATTATGAGGAACAGCCATTTCACAAGGGTCTTTTGCTACTTCCCGATCTCCATGTGCCCCTCCTAACCCCTTTTATCTGGCAGGGCAGAAACTCCATTACAGACAGGGCAAGCTGCACTGGCCTAATCTAACTGGCTATTTAAACAGCCTTTGAGAACAGCTTTGAGTTCTTTTTTCTCTCTATCTCTCTCTCTTTTATTCTTTCCCAGGCGATTGACCTTACCTGAAATAACCAGGGGTATGGTTGCAAGGTTGTATTTGCCAATAAGAATCTGCACCTAATTTAGCCACTTATTATTTGGCGTTATTATACTGCATCATTTCTTATGCTGCTTAAAGTACAAGCTAATGTACATGAGCTTTTTTTCTGATAGAGAATCAGTTAATTATCTTGCATCATGGCTCTTACAGTGGGCTGTTACAGAGAATTGGGATTACTTCTTGTTATTTTTCATAATTATGTTGAAAGATGTCTGTGAGTACATATGGAAGTATTAATGTATGAGTTACTAATTAAGATAAATATAGTTTTGAGGGTTTTTGTTTCACGCACAATATTGCTGTTTGTTTTCAGCATCACAGTGTCTTCAGGGAAAAGTCAATTATGTGAGAAAATCAATACTTTAATAAAGGCATTTTGTATCCGCCTCCCTAAAGAATTGATTTTATGCACGAGTGCTTAATTCAGCTGCTTATGATTTATTAGTCATTAATGTAGTTAGACACAAGAGTGGTTGCTAATTGGAAATTGCTCTAGATCATGTTATTTGTTTAGATCTGCTGGTACAACTAAGTTGATTGGTCCCAGTTATCTTCTGTTTCCTGAATTCTGTGCAATAACTCCAAGGTTTTTGTTTATTTTTCTCTGTGTGTACGTTTAAAGTGTTTCTGTTCCTACGAAATGGGATTTATTTATCTGAAGTCATCATTTCATCCTTGAAAGTTACAATACCTTGTCAAGAAGCTGTGAAACCTGACTAAAAAGCTTCTGTTGTGTTTGTTTGCTTTATAAAGACTCTTGAGTTGCTTTCAGGTTGTAGACACATTACAGAAATGCTCTGTATTTCAAAAACAGATTTCTTGTACAATTGTTTCCCTCACTTTACATCCTGTCGGCATATTTCTCCTCTGCTCCCTTCTCTTCCTATCAATCTTAAACTTTACTTAATCCCCGCATTGAGTTTCCTGTGAGCGCTCGGCTTAAAAAGCAGTTGAGGGTGTGTGAAAGTTGGTTTGAAATATGTATCCTAACACACCACATTTGGAGACACTTGGATATGAGCTGTCATGTTACATCATTCAAAATGTTCCTTAGACAAACCCCTGAGCACATTCAAGGAGATGAAGGAATGGCTGGGCTCCTACAATTTTTGGAGCACTCTGTGCATCCTTCTCTTAGAATTTATTTTTGTTTTGGAATAAACAAGATGACCTTTTTTATTTGTCTCTGTGTCAGTCCAACCTTATCTGATTGTGCAGTACATTGAAAAGAAGCATCCATATATTTTGTAGACATTTTCTGTTAAACCATCACTGCCAAGCAGGTGAAGCTCTGATATCGCATCAGTTTTTCTGCAGTTTTTGCTCATATATTACAAATCTTCCAGTGTTGCTGCCAGCATGTTTACGAAGCTTAAACCCTGGCTGTATATACTTTATGTGCAATTGATGACATTACAGTTATATCAACTTTTTTTGTTTTGTCTCCTGACTGTATAAAATTGCCTTTTTACCCACTAGCCAAGAAAGAAAAGACCATTTTAGCATAAATCATTATTTCAATGACCATGATCCTCTTTGTCACCACCAGCTAGTGTAGGTTTGAGGCTAATAAAAATGTGAATTGTGACATGGAGGTAACTGTCTACAGTACATGACCAGAATGCTCAACGACATATTGTGACTCTGCTGTCGTTATTGTCACAATAATAAGTAGAGATGGAAAATGATTAGGTGTCCTCAACTAAATTTGAATGATATAGAGGAAGAAATCGAGTGCAATTGTTCACCAGCTGAAAATTGTAGCTTTGTATTGCACTGATTGAGCAGATACTCTCAGGTTGGAAGGGATGACTCTGGAAATCAATGCGCTTTTGTCAACTTATCTGTCAAAGCATATTTGAAAATGGCCCCAGGCATATTTCATGGCTGCAATTCATTTAATTAATTTGGGGATTGAGATGTGTGATGTGCATGAGCATAGGGCTTTCTGCGTGTATGCTACTGTATAGAGCAGTGATGCTCTATGGAAGAGAGAAGGGAACCTAAAAATGGCTATGGCTAATATTTCTAGATAGAATCCTGATATTCAGGCTGTGTTTATAGTGTAATTGTCTCCATTAAGCTAGTAAATTAAGCTAGTGATTCGTTGTAACTCCTTTTTGAAACCTATAACTTGAGGATTTTGCAGAAAAGATCAAGCTGCTAAGATGTTAAGGGGGCACATAGGAGGCCCATCCTTATATATAAACTCTTTATTTGACATTGGCAAGATGTCTGAGCCATTTTACGGATTTGAAGGCAACTTCATCAGTAGCTATATTTAGTTGCAACTGTTTGTGAAAGAGCCCCCGGCAAAGTGGTAGTAGCCATTCAGTTTAAATCACAAGTCTTCTCTCCAAGCAAGCCCACACTGATCTCAGTTGGGATAGACTGATCACTGAATTGGTGCCAATTCAGTGTCACCCTTATTTGAAGTATTTAATATGGAGATTATGATAATGTATTTTAACCCAGCTGCAATACCAGGCCAAGTCGATTCACAAATCAAAGACACACTCATCTATGTAGCTTTCTTTTAGTGCTGCAGTTTTGTTATTGACCCATGTCAGTCCTTACTGTTATCAGTGAATGCAATCTGCTGCACCTGATCTTCCTGCCTCTTAAATGACACTGTCAATGCTTAGTCAATGCTTCCATATTGATATATACAATATACCTTATGTCTATGTAATGTGTGCAGATTTACACTATTGCATGATTGTGTGTCTTCCTTTATCGACATATTCAGATTCTCACTGTTTTATTTATCGTCCTTTAGAACAAAATGTTCATCTACCGTGGGAAGGAGTATGAGCGCAGAGAGGATTTTGAGGCTCGTCTGCTCACACAGTTTCCCAACGCAGAGAAGATGAAGACAACCACACCACCTAATGAGGACACAAAGTGTTCTCCTGGACAATGTATCCTCAGCACGATTCACTGCTTCAGTTTGAGTGGTGTTTTTTTGTTTGTTTTTTACCTGTTTCTTTTACTTTTTATGAGGATCTGTTTTGAGTTTGTTGGGTTTTTCATAAATAATTTCATTGCAGCTACCATTTTAAATTCTGCAAATATGCAAATGCCATTTTTAATACTCTACATAGTAATGACATCCCTGTCAAGTCCAATGAACTACCAATTATATTTAAAAGCCTTCTGTAACTAATTATTAGTTTTTAAATTAGCTTGAAATCACCAGCTTGGACTACAAATTATTATAAAATAACATCTTGGCCTTTTATTTAGTTGAATATTAATGACAATTCTGAATTACCACCAGTCTCTAAGTAATTTTTTCATTTGGATTCAGCAGTTTAATTTATTTCCTTGATGATTCTGCTAAAGACCTCCAATGTTTTACGGTTAAGCCCATCCTAGAACTGCCCGCCAAGTTCCAAAACAAGCCCGTCTCCGAACAAATTGTGAGGTAAGCAGGATATCTCATTTCCCACACGTTCTTTTCCGTACAATTACAGCGTGTTTGCAAAATCAAAGTCACACAGCATGCATTTCAATCTTGCAAAGCCCAATTTACTTTCCCCTATTCGCTCAAAAACTATTTAGAGAGCTTGGGATGGCATGCTAAAGTGCATTAGCATTTTTTCGAATGCACTGTGTTGAGGACCACTGCGGTGAAGCAGATTAAATCTTGATGTAATTGTGTGTCTGTGTAGAACAAACAGCAGTTGACCTTGTCGTTCTTCTGTTTATTAACTTAGACCAGCCATCTGCTATTAGTCACTGTGCCAAGTACAACATTGTTTCTCTGACATCAATAATACCTTTGTGTTGTGCATCAGGGCCACAGCAAATGGTGGGCCTCCACACTCCCATTTGTTTGCCCAATCTGTATCCCAGCCATGCACTGCACCACTCAGCTGTGCAAATTCACTTTGATATGCCACCCAATGCATCAATGGACATAATTAAAAGAAGACATTTACTTGGAAAAACCTTTAGGCAAATATACCTGGGCACTGATCTTATCGCAGGCCTGCAGCTTTGGTCACATCCTCCTGCACTGATCCCCACGGCAGCCTGTTCGCTTGTTTGCTAACTGTGTCTGATTGGAATATGTAACTCTGTTAATAGCCTAGATTAGGCAGTCGTGTTTAGAGAGTGATAGAGGACTGTGCCACACCAACTGTCTGTCCGTCTCTCTTTCTCTGCCAGCTTCATTTTGCAGTTCTCTCCATGTTTTTTCCTGATTGTTTCTCTCAGTCCCTGTCACTCTGTTTTTTTCTCATTTATTCTCTCATTCAGTGCAAAGGATCAGTGGTGCATAACAATGAGACTGAGCTGTTTGAGCCAAAGGGTCACAGCAGCAGACAGAGTACAACTTCTGACCTTGCTTAGTCCACACCATGCTACTGTGTCATCTCTAGCCCGTTAGTTAATGACATGTAAAAGGTTTAATTGGGGTACTACAGCTGATTTAAAGCTGCTCTTTTCTGTTAAGATTTTAGGTTAATGCCATGCTTTCTCAGCTAATTTGGGATCGCTTCTCATCATGTTCATTAAATAATCCTTTGCCCTTTGTGACCAAGCACGGAAGGAAACATCTGATTGTCAGTATAAAGTGCCAAGTGCCAACAAGACCTGAGCCCAGTGTTTTGTGTGTGTGAATGTTCCAAAGGCTGTGTGTCATCTGTTCATTAACAAAACATTAACAGTCCCTAGCACAAGTTCAAATGCTGTAGCATCCCATCTGCATACACTTACTGTTGCTACTATAAACCTAAAAAAGCCAGTGACTTTGGAACAGCAGTGATTCATTTCATATTTTATTCATAATTGTTTGCTAATAAAGACAAACCATGCTCTTTGAACCATATGGCATGGTTTTAGGAACTGGAAATGCAATATGCTCTATGAGGATAAAAGAGCTGCACTCATTTCCCAGGAGAGTGCAAATGTGGGTTTCTGTTGGCGACAGAGACAGTTAAAAAGATGGAAAAAGAGCAAGTTATGTGTCTATGTGGGTGGCTGTGTATTTGCCCAGACAGCTGCTCCCACAGCCACTATATGTAACACCATCATTTTCCTAGTGTGAAAACTCTATTAACCTGATTTGGCAAAGGTCATTCCTGCAAGTCATATGCCAGTGTCACGTATGCTGCAGATTCTCTACGTGTCTGACATGTCGGCCTGTCTTTATGAGTTGCCAGTAATGTGTGCTGCCCAAAAATGTATTTATTTGTTATGTAGATGAGGCCAGTATGCTAAATGCCACAGTTCCTGGTAGAGCTATCCTAGAAGGTGGCCTGTCCTGTTTTTGACACGAAGCAAAGCAATCAACCTTTGAGCCAAGCTGTAGATTGCCCATAACAATTTTAATTTACTCAGGTGCTAATTTTATTCCTCCCCAGCTTCTACACAGTAAATGAAGTCCATAAATTCCAGTATTCCAGGCCAGTGAGGAAGGGAGAAAAGGACCCCGACAACGAGTTTGCGGTAATTGCTATGTTATTTATTTATTTATTTTTTACCCACTATGACTTAGCTTGTTTGTTGTATTTGTTAATATTAGTTACCATAAAAAAGGTTGAATGCCTTTTTCTTAATTAAAGTATATTAAGGTGGTTTGAATGTCTAAATTTAACACAGGTTTTGGACTATAGAACATTTTACATCTTACAGATATATATTTTATATTTTTATTTTTGATATGGCTCCAACTAGCTACGTAATTTTGTTAGGGTTAGCCCAAAATGTAGCTGTTAAACTGTACTTATTTTTTGCTGTAGTGATTAGGATCCTGTGAATTTATATATGTATATCCCAAATTGTAATAATTGATTCTTCCTTTAATAGGTAAATATGTATTGGATAACATGGATTTTATCTTCCTCACAAATATTGTTAGTTAAATCTGTATGTGAGAGACAGACAAAGAAGAGTAAAGTAATAGGATAGAACAGCTCTCATTCATGTAAGAAGTATAAAGAGGATATTATTCTACAGTGTTTAACAGTAAGACTAAATAAAAAGGTTGACAGTGAGACAAATCTGGTTTCCTATTGCTGCTACTACTATGGTCATATCCTGATTTTAGTATAAAATCTAAGGAAGACCAATTCAAACCATTCACACTTTGATGTATTTAACTTATTGCACACTTACTGACTGATAAAACTCTACTTTTTTATTTTTATTTTCTTCCAGCACGTTGAAAATATTATTAAAAATAGGTTTAAATGTCAAAATTGCTTTGCATAGGAAATCTACATGTCCAGTGGTGCATGTTTTTCCCTCTAAGATTTAGAGTCATTATTTGTGCTCGATGGTATATTAGAGGAGATTTCATCTAATTTGGTCTGCCTTAAGTGGACTTTATGAGCTGCTGTTCAAACAGGGAGGTAGTAAACACCTTCTTACCACCAACCCACTTTCAAAGGGCTTCCAGTGAGCAACTGTTAAATCATGGTAACTTAATTTATTCAACAATCTTAAAGCTTGTTTTCATGTGGCTTGACACAAAATTGCTGCAAATTGATCTGTGTAAGGTGCCTTGATACGTTGAGTTTCCTTTTTCATAATACCTCTGTGTCTTTGTCATTTTGTCTGTAGAATATGTGGATTGAGAGAACCACGTACACGACAGCATACAAACTTCCAGGCATCCTGCGCTGGTTTGAAGTGAAGTCAGTCTCCACAGTAAGTATGAGAGAAGCCTGCGTGTCAAGCAGGCATCCTAATCAGATGAGGATCTGTAGCCTTGCACAGAGGCGATCGATATGATTTGTCCACTTAAGCTGTATAGACAGCTGTGCGGACGCAGGCGTGCCACTCTCTGGACTAACGACAGGGCACGTTTTGCCTCTGCCAGAGGGCCCTCATTGATTCGCCAAGCACTCCTTAAAGCTTGTTTCCACTGAATATAGCTACACAGCACAAATACAAATAGAAAAGAGTTCAGAACTCACTCTCTGTTGATTTTCCTGAAATAGAATTACCTGAATTGCTGTATTGAAAATCCATTGATAAGAGAACGGTTTGACTGCAACAAATGCCTTTATTGTTTACTTAAGCTATTGGAATTGGCTCATTTCTCCACCATCCCACTTGAAACTGCAATACAGTTTTATTATCTTAGCCCTGTTGTTTTCACTTATTAAGATGCTGGTCCTGTGTCCCCTTTTTGGACTCAGATGCTTGAATGAGTGCAGCAAAATAACCTGGAGCACATCTTCTTCAACCTGGGTACAGCATTAAGTTGAGCTGAGACACCCACCTCATCTTTGCCAGACTTTCCATTAGTTTGTCCCAAAGTAAATGCAGTACTTAGTATAATTACCTGTTCTCTGCATTTGTTGCTTTGACTACTCACCTTTACATATATTCATGTATCTAAACTATCTTTAGCCGCGGTGTGTACTAGTCTGCTCCTTCCCCACTCATAGCTGTCAAATTGCACCACATGCCACCCACACACTAGGCAGCTTGGGCATTTATCACTACAATGGTCCTTCTCATTGCTACATCCTTAGCACAATCATTTCACTACAAAGACTTAATCCCCTCCTAACTTGTGAGTCCATGTACTGTTATTCTGCATTGCCACACTAATTCAAAGCAGAGGCCTCTTCCTTCAGGCAGGGTTGGCACATACTGTCAGGAGCAGCTTGCCCTCCAGATGAGCCAGGGAGAGGCCAGGTCCCCAAGGTCAGCCTGTCTATTTAAAGCTTAATGACTGGGCTGAGATTCACCAAGCCAAAGCCTTCCATCTGACAATGCTTTTTATCAAGCTGGCCTGAGACATACCAGCGCAGATTGGAGATTTGTCTCCCTGGCACAACATCTTTATTCTTCTGGCTCGGGTCTAAATCTGACATTTACTCAACAATCCACTTGTGTTTTTTCTAAATTCTTACTAGCAAGCTGCAAGGAGGTGATTTTTTTTTTTTTTCATTCAAAGTAATGAGATTGCCCCCTTGTTGAGTTACATGGATTAACTTGGAATTTAATTCCACATAGTAGAGGAATTAATGACAACATTTCCAAGTATTTTATTCATCTTTTCTCAGAATTGCCAATAATATTTTGTTGACAAGGGAATTGAAATTCCCCATCAGCAATGCACTATCCATCTTCATTTGACACTTCTGGGGTCATGTATGGACTCAGTGAAAAATGATTCATTGCTTCTCTATCCTACATGATTTATGTGTTTAGTTAAGTTTAGTTCCTAAACCCATCCTCTAATAACCTAATTAGTGCTGTGAAAATTCAATGACATCTTCTCTTCCTGTTCTGCACAGGTGGAGATCAGTCCACTGGAGAACGCCATAGAGACGATGCAGCTGACCAATGAGAAGCTCAGCAGCATGGTGCAGAGACATGTCGCAGATCCCAACCTTCCCATCAATCCCCTCTCCATGCTGGTGAATGGAATTGTGGACCCAGCTGTCATGGGAGGTTTTGCCAACTATGAGAAGGTAGTCGACATGAAAAAGTGCTAGATTTATTTTGACCTAGTCCTGATAGACAGTTTAATGTAAAGCTTTAACGCAAGCCTTAAGGAACCAGTTTGACATGATTTGGAGATTGATACCATACTGTCTGTACAGTAAAATGAAGCTAGAGTTGTGAGGCAATTGACTTAGCTTAGCATAAAGACTGTAAGTTGAAGAATCAGCCAGCTTGGCCTAGCAGCACCTCTAAAGCTCTTTACACACATTATACTGAGTCACGCATCCAGTTTAGCTTTGAGCCTGTTGATTTGTGAGCTTTAGATGTGCTGGTAGGAAGATTTTATCTTTATCTTTGGACAGAACCACGCTTGCTTCTATGCTGAGCTAATAATAACCAAATAAGTGATTTCCCAAAATATCAGACTGTTGCTTTAACTTTATAATAAATATATATAAGTATTACTTGTGGTAATATTTCTTGAGGTATCTAATGTAGCATTTAATTTTAATGCAAAAAAAGCCTAAGATCTTCATTATATTTTTTGGTAAAGTCATTTCAACATGAAAGTTACTCTTCTTAATTTCTAATGCATCAAACCCAATTGAAGGACTTAATGTTTTGCAATCAAAACATAGTCTCGTGCATATACCAAATGCCAGAGGCTCTCTCTCACACCGTCAGACTGTATATAAATTAATAATATTGTTGAAATTGATTTTTTTTTTGCTCACATATTGTTTGCCTCTGATCAACAAAGGTCAACATAAATCTGGTTTTGTTTAATGTGACTTGGCCTTTTTTTTTTCTTTCTTTCAAAAGGCTCAACTCAATCTCTCTGGTATCCTGCTTTTTATCACATTCCTAGTGTTCTCCCCAGTTTATGAGGTGCACACTCTATTCAGTGTTAACACCATAGCGACTCATGTGGAACTGCAAACTTGTGCTTGATGATAAAAAAGCGATAGCCTGTTGGTTTCCCAGCATATATCACTACCTGAAATAGATTCATATTGGTCTTGTGAAATGGTGCGGTTTGAGTCAGAGGAAGAGCGATGTAAATCCTTTTGCCCTCAGGTCACTCCTTCATCTCAGTGAAATAGTTGAGGTGGCAGAGGAGAGACGGGTGTCTTGACTACATTTTTCTCATCTTAAAAACCCCTCCCGATGCTTTTCCACTTGACTTGTCAGATGTATTTTTCAATTTTTCTATTTATCAGAAACTCTTCAACATTTCAGATTGTTCCATATTCCCTTTCACTTCCTCTTTTTCCCCTTCAAATCAAACTTAAACTCAGATCTCTTCTTCTTCTTCTTCCCCAGGCCTTCTTCAATGACAAGTACATGCAGGAACATCCAGAAGACCTTGAGAAGATTGAGAAACTGAAGGACCTTATCGCCTGGCAGGTGAGATTGGGGCATCACATTGGTAATCTGTATCACTGTGAGGTGAATATGGTCTTGGTAAAGCAACATACTGTAGTTTTAACGCACCAGCGTGCCTTGCCAGAGATGTCAGGGTTCAAGGAAAAGTGCCATGACCAGCTCTTCACAAATTAAATTATTTTTTTAAATAAAAAAAACGAGACATTCTGTCATCTTCCATGGTATTCCTTTTCCATGGTGCATGAATAGAGGAAGACATAGCCTACAGGCATCCAAAACACTAAGCATGGATTAAATGGCATGGAGGAGCTCTCTTGTTGTAAAACAAACTGCATGAAAATGTGAATCCATGCTAGTTGCTTCGGGATGTTCAGTTGGCCTTTGTGGTGCTGAAAGCATGGTGGCCTTAAACTGTATGTGAGTTATAATAGTTACTTATCTTATCAGAGGTGATACGTTTATTTATGGAACCAGCACCAGAAATTTGTCAGCCATGCATCACTAGCTAAGCGCCCTGTATATGCCAGGCATTGCATTTTTACAGCTGAAGTCCTTCATACAGTATCTGCAGTGGAGAGTTTAAATGCTGAAAGATACTTGTTCAGTTCTGTATATTATGGCATTTATGTCTGAAATGTTGTCACCTTACTAAAGCACTGCCTCTGCAAAAAACTCACTCTCAAAGGTTACAGCTGAAAATAAAATATCGTTTGAACAACTTGCACCGCTAAGAGTGCACCACTAAGAGTGGCCAATGACAGTAGCTGAAGTGAGCAGGGGGGAAAGTGTATTAAAGAGTTCAGTAGAGATAATAGAGAGTGCTGAAGTAAACATTCAGAAGTTAGGGAGGATGCTCCACGGCATGAAGCAACACCAGCATTGGTGGTTTTGCAAGCTGTGCACCCTCACTAAGCCTGAAGAAAGAACACACACAACTGAAAATAAATGCACATACTGTACACTCACTTTATACAAAGCATGCTACAGTGCCTAAAAATTAAAAAGAAGTTTTTATATTATCATTATCAAATCATAATTGATTTCATTTGACTGTTTTAATTAACAGTAAAACACTATTTCAACTATTTCAAGTCAAGAAAATAAGTGATTACGATAGTTTTCTTCCCCTTTATAGTGACTCACCTAAACCATCACTGGTGCTGACAGTTGGTTTTGGTTGATTCAGTTTTGTAAAAAAAAAAAATATATATATATATATATATATATATATATATATATATATATATATATATATATATATATATATATATATATATAAATAAATTTAAAAAATGAAAACGTCCAAGGGGGTTGGATATATTTTATGCAGTAGGCACAGTATTCAGTGACTCATTATGAAACTCAACATATCTTCAGTTAATTCTTGGCTCATCTTTGATTAATAAACTCCTGACTTTCTTTGCATAAGTAACGAAAACATCCTCATTGGGATTTCGACATTCTACATTGTAGGTTTTTGGTTTTGTTTTGTTTTTTCCTTTACTTTGTCTTAACTCTGTAGCTCTGAACTATGAGTCAGTCAGAATGACCTGGTTTTCTACCTTATCGCTCACTCAGGAATTGAGTACAATGCAACAAGTGTGGCTGCCTGCTTCCTTTTGCTGGTTGCAAGGAAAAAGGAAACTGGTGGAACTCCTCAACATCTGAAAAGTTTAGATCTTTTGTATTTGTGAAACCTTTTGTCTTGATAAGGCACCATGAGTCACACAGAAATACACCAGGCAGTGTATTGCTTCTGCGTTTTTGACACTTCCATCTCCAAGTGTCATGTCATTTGTGTTGACATTGCTGCTCACATTGTACCTCAGAGGTATGACTTCTTTTTTAATGTATAATTAATTTTTGCACATTAGCTGTTCTGCAAGTTTTGGATTATTCAACTTTTTAAAACATTTAAATTGTACAATAGTAAAATATAGGAAATTGGTGAAGTAGAAGTTAAAATAAACACATTGCTGCTTCATCATTTGTGGATGGAAGAGAATACCACTAATATCTGACATGGTTGGAATATGAAACTAGATTTTACCTTTAAGACCCACTAATTATATTTTTATATCCATCTTGAGGCAAAGGCACTGAACAATACTCCCTTTGTTATAAAGCTTTGTGTTGCTTCTAGTGCAATACTTAGATATTAAGAAGCCAAACACGTTTCACTATCAATTTGAGATTTCAGCTGGACTAAAACGGTGTTAGAAATCACACTGCAATTTTGAAATCATCATCCACCCACAGTCCACAGTACTAATTAGCAGGAACTCCATTGTACACCCCAGTCTTACCAGTAGGAGCTCAAGATTAAATGTTCTTCATATTCTTTCAACTACGTGTTGTAAATCACACCTTTTAATATAAATGCTCTTCAGCATAACCGTAGTAATAAACATGTAGTAGAATTATTATCTTTGTGACAGTTTCAACAAAAACAGTGAAATTTTAACCTTGTAAAAGTAGAACTCATGGCAGAGCTGCTGTGTTGGATTGGATTAGCTTGTACGTGTGTACTTAATAAAGTGACCAGTGACTATATATCGTCCATATATGTACAAAAGACAGTTTAAGTGGTTTATTGTAATCATCGCAGACGCACGGCATAGAGAAAGCAGAGATGTGTTCACTGATCCCACGCCAAACATGCACAGAGGGAACTTTTAAAGAGATGACTGAGGCAGGGTTGTTGATTTCAAATTGTATCAGCTGTCTCCTTGCCAGAGCCAGCATGCTTGTTTATCTCACACTTTGAATCTGTCTAAATGAGACAAATGAAGACGCGCCTGCTCCAATGAGCAAACTAAACGGGGAGAAATGAGCCAGTGTGCACTGTTATTTTGAAATACCCATTGTCCTCATCTAGTAATTAGAAAGGAAATGAGTAACTGGAAATCAGGAAATTAGGTATTGTAAAATGCTCCCTGGCATATACAAAGTAGGTATTTCCTGTGATGTTTCTTGTTATAATTAGGGGACGCTCTGGAAAGATGCTTAAATTAGTGCCTTAAACTTCTCATTGCAGTATGTTCCACTCTATGAAGTGTAGCTGAGTGATCAATAAATCGATTGGCAGGACTAATCAGGCAATTTTAATGGGGCACCAACCACATATTCAGATGCATATAAATTGAATTGTAGCGACAATTCCTTTATTCTTTATGTTGTCTTGATTTGAGTTTTTCTTGTGCTTTTGGTCAGTTCACCTCATATATAGTGGAGTCCTTCTGCTTATTAGTCTGACTCGCCACTGGCTGTGTATGTCTCTGGGACCTTTGTGACCTTCTTGAAAGGTCTTAATATGTCATCATGGCCTTAATACCAGGCATCTCAAAGGCAACATGGCTGTCCCAGCACCTCGGGGTGTGGATCTGAAGTCTGCTCACTGTGCATTAGAGAGGAAAAGAGTGACAGGGTTCAGCTAAGAACAATGGGCTCTGAGAAACACAGCTGATACTAAACCGCCATTTCTTTCATACATCTTGTCAACTGATAATACTGGCAATCACCTGCTTATAAATGAGGCCGGGGCTTCGTTTGTAATCACTGCATGCCCACAAAATGTAGCTTAAAAAAGAGGATGTTTAGTTTAAAAGTTGTGGTTTAAATGAATATAGTGAGGAGAATGTGTGTATGAATAAAATAACAACAACCCTGCATATATTTATTCTGAAAGTATATAGTGTTTTCATAGTATAGTGTTTCATATTAAAAACTGCAGTGAATTCATATTGACCCATTGAAAGCTCATAGTTACAGAAACTTTATAATATCATTGTGTATATATAGCCTATGTATTTCTGCACACCCTCTGGTTCTAGGTGTACATATCCGTTCAGCTACTTTAATCATTGGTTTGTTAAGTCACTAGCATGGACAGTTGGTGAGCTCTTTGACAATGTATTGGGGCCCATAGCAAACAGTTCTCCTATTTACAGAGACACAGAACAGCATGATAATCCCATTGTAGTTGTGATTCTGGCTGTCTGACCACTAAAATTCTAGTGTTAAATCCTTTTTTGCTCTAGTTTGATCCACAAACCCCTGAGAAAAATATCTGTCTCTTTAGCTGTGTGTTGGTGCGGTTGGGCAGAACAGCAGTACCTAACCGCTGCTGAGTAATGCATTCCTTATTATCAAGAAAGCCCAAAAGGTCCCCATGACAATGCCTTCTTGCTATTTTTAATTTATTGTGTCTGGCTCTTTTGTCCATCTTTTAAAGATGGTACCGGTGCTGTTGCATGTGGCCTTGATGCATGCTATGGCCTTACATTGCCATCACAGCCTGATTTCATAACTCGCCCTTTTCTCCTACAAAAAAAGCAGGAAAAAAAATCCCAATGCATACGATTTTTTTTTTTTTTTTTTGCCATTATACATGCGGCATCTGTGCTGGGTTTTTTCATGCAGCCCCAGGTATACAGTGTCTACTTTTTGGTGATTATTACAATAGTATTTTGTGGATATAATTATGTTTTAATGTCAGAAGTAATATTCTAAACCACAAACATTCTGTCTCTGTATACCAATAAAATCGTTGTGTTAGTTATTAGAAGTAATTAAAGTACTCAACACGTGTGTATCAACCTTGAGCATGAGTGTCTTCTACAATGAGCTTATCTCTGTGCAGCCAAACAGAATTCTGTTGCCATGCCGCCACTCAGTTGCACTCAATCATCCTAAGGTCTATAAAAAGATGTGTGTATCCTGGGAGACGTGAATCTTGCCTCAGCTTTCACTCTCACTGTTTTTCTCCCCTTTTCTGTCTTCTTCGTCTCACAACACTTCGATCTTCTGACTCCTCCTCCCCTTCCCTATCTCTTACTCCTAACCCCTTCCTCCTCTACCGCTCTTTCCTTTCCTTTCCTTCACTTTTTCTCTTTCAGTCTCCTCTGCACTCCATCCTCTCTCCTCCATGACGTCTCAGCTGTAATGATGAAGGTGCTCAATATCAGGGGAAATCCTTGCAGGGTGTCTGTAGCCTCCTCTCATTTATCTTTCTCAGCCAAAGCTTTGGTTTCTTGGAGCACAGCACGGTAACTAACATTAAGTTAGGGAAATATGACACATTTTCAGCATCTCTTTTTAAGCTGATCTGTTCACTGAGTGTTTTTCCAATCATAGGAAACTGTTTACAGAACCTATAGCTAAGAGATTTTTCAATCTACAACAGTGTGGATGTGTTTCTACATGTTTTTTACCATCTGTTAATGAGTCCCCATGTGTTCAAATGAATAAATAAGTATGCACTGTATGACATTATTACAAAAGGTTGCATCATAAAACAGAATTGGTTTTGTGTGCCAGCTGAATGAAGTCTGTTTGTACTATAGCCAGCTGTAGAGGGGCAGCTTAACCTCAGAGATGGGCAGGCTCCAGGGAATCAGAGGTGAAAACACACACAAACCAGATGGAAATGGTAAAGCAAATTATTTATTATTTAAAAGAGGCTGGTGAATAGACGAATCAGAATCAGTAAGAAAAAGCTAAATAAAAGACAGAAATAACCCCCAAAGTAACTCCTAACCCTGAGCCTTTAAACAACTGATCATAACAAAATAATATCAACTAAAATCCTCAACTGATTCTCTACCTGTTACTTAACCAAACTAAAGCACACGAGCAGCTACACCCGTAGTCCTAGTGGTTCTAACAGGAACAGGATGTGCCGAACCTTGACGTTCACTTTTCAGCAACTGTGCATCCTATCTGCATACACAGAGGCACTGTAAAAGATTAAGACAGTTTGTCCTGTAATAACTGCAAACAAACTCTTATATATGACCAACTAACAGCCCTTTAAAGTTGTCACCTCCAAAAATGTCACAACAATGGTATCAAACTAGTAAAGTACACACACATCCTTCTTTTTGCTCGCTCACCTTATGCCCAATACTTCACACATTTCTTCTATGAATGTGATTTATTTTTTGTTTTTACGTATTGGGAAAACATGAAAGCATAAGCTGCCTTCCTCTCACCTTAACAGTATTTCTCACTTAGAGCAGTGAGACACTCGGGGGAAGATTTTTGTAGTTGCTATGGGAAGACAAAGATCATCTATTAACACAACTGGCTGTAACAAGTTTGGTGAGTTATTGTGCAATTCTTCACTGCTTTACCACATCCAAACATGACATCTAGCACAGAAACACCAGGTTCTAAAAAAAGAAGAAAAAATTAACCTATGATTTCAACCAGCAGAGCATAAAAATCACTACATACTTGCTCCCTGAGGGATGACGCTTCCTCCTTTTTCCAGATTTAGTCAGCAGAGCTTGCTGACACTGACTGTGGCACCGGGGTTTCCTAATTACTAGTTTTCAGCAGTTTCAGTCTCCCCCTCGCCTCTTGCTTTCTCTGTCTCCCTCTCTCTCCTTCTACCTGAGTTGCCTCTGTTATGTGTTAAGATTTTGTTATTCACCAGCTGCCTACAGAGTGAGCCTGAAAGGGTGCATTGCGTCTTTATTTGCATCAGAAGTTGAGAGGGAAACATTCATCACATGCAGCACATGCCTGTACATGAAGTCTGTCTTTCCCTTAGCAGTGTCATGTTTAATGTACTTGTCTTGACGTTGGTGTTTTGAGGGGGAGGGGGTTGCGTCATGGCAACAGCCTTCTTGAATACAGTCTACTTCCACCTAGATACGGTTGCAGAGGTATTTCTCCTGAGTGAACACAAACACACTGGTGTAGAGTCAGTGCTTTTGCTAGGGATGCACAACCATAAGGGTCAGAGGTCATGTGCATTAAATTGGATATATGTGGTGGGACAGTATTAGTTCGCTTACCTCATCTCTCCAAGGTATGTGGGATTAATGTCTTTCACTGCTTTTTTGTTCTTCCAGATCCCGCACCTTGCCGAAGGTGTTCGTATCCATGGAGAGAAGGTCACAGAGGCACTGAGGCCTTTCCACGACCGCATGGAGGCCTGCTTCAAACAACTGCGGGAGAAGGTGGAGAAACAGTATGGGGTTAAGACCCTGGTAAGAACTTTTACCTGTTTGAGACCCCTCTGTTACATGAAATATAATTTAGTGCTCAGTGTGGTAATTTTTAGAAGGTGCTAATGGAAACTGGCTTTTCTTCTCGGTTGGAGATTTTTACACCTTTTCACCATCCATTATGTAGGGTTTTGTCTTACTGCTGCTTTCATCAGAGATAGTAGTTTTAAGATTTCTTCCTCACATTATTTTTCTTTTATTCCCATTTAAAATGCAGCACACAACACCACAGCAAGGTGATATAAAAGTGAGATCTAAAAAGTATGACAAGACAAAAGAAAAGAAAACGACCATAAATCCAGCGTAGAGATGATGGGAGCAAGGAGGGGGGCATTACCAACCTTAAAGCTAACTGCAGTCTGAGCGGGGACATACATACATGACAATGTGTTAGCATAGATAAATCTGATAAAATCATAGAACATCATATATGAAGGAATTAAAACTGCACTTTCACAACACCTCCCTGTTTTGGTAAACAGTAAAATTAAGGATAACAACGACATATAAGATAGAAGTTGAGCTGCTTTCTCATATGAACTCCAGACAATGTACAGAGAATCAGGCCTGGGTCATTTCTGGTAAATAAGTTTCTCTTTCACACGTGTAGCTTTTAACTTAACTTAACTTAAATAATTACATATTAAAATATTTCCTATATCACGATTTAAAGAATAGACACACATACCAATCATCATTTAACTGTTTTCCAAAAAAGTACATACAGTATACATACCCATCCTTTGTCTCTCTCTACCTTTTCCCCCAGCAGGCACAATAATCATTTATTTATTTTTAAAATTCTAAATCTTTTACAATAAAATATAAAGATTTGTTTTTTTTGTCTGCTTCAAAGTTAGAGGGTACATGATTTAGTATCATGACCACAGTATATCTTATGTACTGTGTATTTAAAATTACAGGAGACACGTTTTTACAGTGTAAGGGGTTGCAATTACTTGCAAATAAGCCGGTTAAGTCAAGTTGCAGTTTATATCTATGTCTGTACATGTTTGACGTTTGTGCCACGTGTAATGAAATTCCCTCCAGGCGTTTGTGAGATATAGCGCTGATAAGAATGAGACGGCGCCTACGTTGACCTTATACGTTCACCTTTGCGTGGATGTTTGTTGCAAATTTGAAGAGATTCCCTCAAGGCTTTTTTTGTGATAACATATTCACAAGAATGGGATGGACGTGAGGTCACAATGAACTTGGCCTTTTACCACAGAAATGTAATTAACTCATCCATCAGGTCAAATAGACATTTTTGAAGGATTTTTCCTTAAGGCTTCCCAGAGCTATCACATTCACAAGAATGGGATGAGTGTCAGGCCAGAGGGAACTAAACCTTTGACCACTAAAATGTAATCCTTGAGTCCATGTGGATGTTTTTGGCATTTTTGAAGAAGTTCCCTCAAGACGTTCCAGAGATATCACATTAACAAGAATTGGATGGAAGGACCTGTAAATGTAATGCCACTGCCCCCAGCACACACACATAATAACAACATGATTAACACAGCAGTTAACAGCACTTTCAGCAATTATTCAGGCAGATGACAAGACTACAATCATAAGTAAAGCATACTCCGTTTAAAATTACAATATTACTATACTTTACAGTTTGTCTTCATAGTGCATTTATAACATCTATGCAGGGCTCTCAACTTTTGATCACCTGTATTTTACCCAGATAGTAGAAGATGTGGCATGTGAAAGTATGAAGAGGTTAAAATGCTGCTAGGGACAACTTCCCATCTCTCTTTACAGCTTTAATTGTTGCTTGGCCAAGCTTTTACCTCAATCTTGTCTGAGGTAAAGGGGCCCTCGCTCAATTTAAAGGGAGAGGGTGGTGACCTTTCAAAGCGAGAGAAAAGTCATCACTTTTCCAGGTTGTGATAATAAGGTTATCCTATCAGATGTGTGATTCTTTTTTTCCACATGAAAAGACTCTTTAAATGCTGAAGGATTCATTGTTAGAGCTGCTGTTACAACCACCAAACTTTTTTCTTTTCACCTAAATGTATGTGCAGTTTTAATGCTGTATTCTGAGCTCTGAAATGTACATAAGCTGAAAATAATACTGCAAATGACCTTCACCTTAAACACTTTCCCTGTAAATTACACCAGAGAATTGAATCCCATCCAGAATGTGCACCTACTTGTGTCTCTCCTACCTAACAGGTATACAATAAACAGGTTAATAGCGGCCATTTAATGCTACTTAGCCAGCATGAAGACCATATAGAGTGTTTATAATGAAAAGTCTTAATTGTTTCAATAAGTGACTTTTAATCTGAATTATTTCTGTATACTTCTAATTTTCCTTCTCTGCGGTGTTAGCCGGCAGCAGACGAACGCCGGGGACCTCGTCCTTCTTCCATGGTGCGCTCCTTCACCATGCCCTCCTCCCAGAGGCCGCTGTCGGTGGCTTCAGTTACCTCCATCTCCTCTGACAACACCCCCTCCAGACCTGGTTCCGATGGGTAAAACCTGGTTCACAATTCTTTTAGTCATCCCAAATGTTTTTTGAATTACTGTCCATTTCACTAAGTCATACACCGTCTCATAATTAACACCATACAGAGATTTTATTATTAGTTTAAACCAAATGCAGCATTTTAGATGATGTGCAGATAACACAACAAATGTCTACATTATAGATTTTTTATCTTACATGAGTCAGTACTTAATATAAATCTCACAATACACTGTGAGTCCTTAACACAAGGCCATATTCAAATTAAACAAGTACATATAGAGATCTCTTCCTTCCCAGAAGAGGTCTAACTTGTCATGTGTCCCAGTTCAATAAATGATTGATAAAGATACTTCAGGTGCACAGACTTGGAAAGATTTGATTGGACAATTATCATATAATCTTTTATTCAGCTTTGCTCTGGAGCCTCTCCTGCCAAAGAAGCTTCACACCAAATCTCAGGACAAGCTGGATCGAGACGAGCCTGAGAGGGAGCGCAAAGATAAGAAGAAAGAGAAGAGGAACAGTAAGCACCAGGAGATATTTGACAAAGAGATGAAGACCATGGACATCCCACTGCAGCCCACTGAAGCCGTCATACTGTCAGAGACGGTACTGAAAACCTGATCTATGTTCCTCTCCATCTTACAGTTGACCTGCACTTTAATCTTTCCTTAGTTTTTACATCTTTCCTATTGCTTTCTTGAACTATGTTGTGTTCTGCCACTCTTTTTTCATTTCTCTCTTCCGTAGATGTTCATGTTTGAGAAAGTAGAACCGTTGTCAACACTTGTTAGTAGACTTTTGGTGACCACTCTCTCTTCAGACCTTTCATTGATCTTCTAATTCTTCTCCCTTATCTTCCACCTTCTCATCATTACATTCCTACCACTTGACTGCCCCTCCCGATTCTCTTTGTACAACCCCCTCCGCTGTACTTATATCCTTCTTCACCACTGCTGTGTTCATAACATCAGAAAAGGCATCACTGTGTTCTGCATGCCCACTGGGAATGTTCCCTGGGTAATGGCATTATGATAAGAACAGTAATGGGGTTCTAAAGGAGGCCCCTAGCAGTGGTGGAGCCGTCTGGCCTGTGATATAGGGCCCCTGCCTCAGGGGACAAGAGTGGAGCACCTAATCGTCTCTGGTGTTAAGAAGGTGTCTTTGAAGGTATAATCTGGACCACAAAATCAAGAAATAGCTTTTCCCCTCTCGATACAAATTTGAGTTTTGTATTTTAACATCCCTGAATGAAGTGTGTGTTTTTTCTACCTGCCCCGTTTTGCCAGTTACAAAGTTGTTTATCATATGTCCTCATATATTCAAAGTTGAATATATGAGGACTTGTCTTTTCATATTCAAATTCCAGCCATAATAAAGCTGAAAGAGCTTTGCCACACAGTCAATTTTGCCCTCAGTTTATTTTTTCTTTACTGGACTGGAATCCTCCCAACCCCTCTACAACCCTTACTGGGGGAAGCAGTTTAGATAATGGATGATGGATGAATGTATAATTTAGGTAATTACTAGTACTAGTAATTATTCAATCTCTGATAGTGTCTACTTTTTTCTTTATGTATAATCACACAGATCAGCCCCTTACGGCCTCAGAGACCAAGGAGTCAAGTTCTCAACCAGATGGGTGTAGACCGCCGCCTCTCTGTGTCCCCTGGACCCCCTCCTCCTTCCTCAAACTCCACCTCCTCTCCAGGACCCCCACCCATCACACCCAGGGCCAAACTGTCCTTTAGTACACTGCACGCCGTTTCCAGTAAGAACAGTTTTACTGTCCTTTCACTCCCATTCAACCACACTACGTTAAGACACTGAATTATACGTGGAGTGGAGCGTCTGTAATCTGAGCAGATCCTCTCTGCCTCCCTCTAGCTGAGTTTTACCTTTTGCATTATAGTTACCACATGCTGTGGTACACAGGATGCTCAGTTTGATCTTGATTCCACCACTACTGAATGTGATATTAGCTACATTCCTTTAAATTACCACGTAACACCAGCAGCTGTCAGCACTATAGATTTACTTCTAAATATGTCTCTTTGTTACTGGGCTGACTGCTGATGTCAATATCACTCTGTGGGCTCACAGTGTTAACTCGCTTATCCTGAATGTTCATTATCAAAAATCTGCTGCAACAAAATTATTCATCTTCTTTGCATTTTAATACAGTCTACTTTATATTCGTGTGCTTTACTTTTTTCTTAGAGGCTTAAAATGAAACAAAAAATTTAGTCTGATCAAAGATGTTATTTATTACTTAAAATAATTAATATCTTTAAGTCACAGGTTTCGATGTTTAATCAGATGTAGTAATGCAACAGAGGCCAAAAAATCTGTTTTAAATCTAAACCATGGACACTATTCATAATGA
This sequence comes from Anabas testudineus, assembly GCF_900324465.2. NCBI lineage: Eukaryota > Metazoa > Chordata > Actinopteri > Anabantiformes > Anabantidae > Anabas > Anabas testudineus. The sequence goes on from NC_046628.1 coordinate 12,645,758, forward strand.
GCTCTCATAACATAAATTTACAGGCACTCACTTTCACTTATAGAGTTGTGGTAGCCAACTAATATAATGATTTACTAAATGTGGATAGTTAGTGCCTGACATCATCAGGGTATAGCATCTTCGTTCACACTTGACCTTGGAAATAATAATAACTGTAATAACTTTAAACCCTTTTAGCCAGTTAGTAGCAAAACTTTGTGGTTTTCTAGCTCCTGAGTTCCACTAATGTTCCACTTTAAGGATGTGCTGAAATGTTCTCCCTTAAATTAGTCTTAAACATAGGTAATTCAGAACAAATGGCCTGTGTGATCTATTCTGGGTCCCAGTACTACTCTTTCAGAAATACTGTTGTTGCTTTGATGATGAGTGTGAGCTGATGAGCGCCCTCTTGCACAGGTCTGGAGCTGAATGGGATGAGTTGCGCTGACAAGGGTGAAACCCCTCCTCCACTGCCTGTCAAAGGAAGCACGGCTGATTACGGCAACCTGCTAGATAATCAAGACTTGATGAGTCCCTCGACACCTCCACCACCCCCACCACATCAAAGGGTAGGTGTTTTAATTAGGTCTGAGAGGAGCTCCTTAATGATGCATGGCACCCATAATGAAACAAGAGGTCACTACATACTTGACATCCGGGTCTGCCTCTTTACTGTCCCCCAACACTGGACGTCCTGTGCTAAGGTCTGTGCCTTCATGTCTGGATGGATTTTACACTCATGTCTGTGCTTGTACTGCATTTGTGCATCATCTTTATAATGTGTGTCACAGAAGAGTGTAGGCATCAGTCAGAAAGCGGCAAGGGCCTACAACCGCCTGTCCACCCTGCTGTTATTTATGCTCGTTCCCCCCAGCCAGCCCAGCGCTCAGACGTGATTGATTGGATGATTACTTTACCTCTCACATCCATCAGGAGATCTCCCACTGTTAATCAGCAGCTCGTCTCTCTACACTCTCCGACGGCTACGCTAGCCATCCTCTCACCTCGCCGCTCCGTTAACTAATCTTATTTATCCACTGTCACGGCTCATGGACAGGTAGTAAAACGGAGCCTGTGTACACACAGTGTGGCAGCAGACTGACAGTAATGTAGTGAGAGCAGATGTTGTAAGACTGACTGACAGCCACTCTTCATTTACAGTCCTTGTTGGAGGCAAAGGTGAGGTCATTGACGAGCATTGCTCCTTATCTGTTTTCTCTTTTGTGACCTCAGCTGTCTTAGGAAGGGCTTAAACATGGAGAGAAAAGCTCACAGCATGTCACATGAGTTCTGTCTGTATTGAGTAGAATTAAATTACAGGTATCTCCAGTTACTAAAATACAAAACAAATATGAAGCATATTCATTAAGATAACTGAACAGAAGAATGAACTTTTTGTGTTTGTAGATAACAAACCTACTCTCCTGTGGTTCATGCAAAAAAGCAATTTCCATCATCAGAAAAAAATTATATTTTAGATTTACGTGTTTAGTCTTGGGCCAGAATCAGGCCACCTCATACCAGCCCAAACATGGCTCAATCCAATAGATGGGATTGATACAAGAATGCTCCAGAAAGTGTGTTTGTTTCTCCTTTTGTTCATTTATATCTCATGCAAACTGCAAGACGTGATGATGAAATGTTCAGCTTGTAGTCTGACAAACATGTAGTTTGACAATTTAATGCCATGTAATCACCTTATCTAACATAGTCACCACCTTAAAAGATTTGAATGTTGTAAGCTGATCCTGGCATTAGTCTTTGTATCAAAGGACTCGTCAGTCAAACCTCTAATGACAGCAGCTTTTAATCCTATGTTTTAGATTTCGTATAAAAGTCAAGTTGTCTTTATTTGAGAAAACATTTGGTTTGGTTTCTGTTTTGTCTGTTCGCAGCCATTTCCACCTCCTCTGCCCAGCAAGACCCCTCCTCCACCCCCTCCCAAGACGACCAGAAAACAGGCCTCCAATGATTCAGGAATTGTACAGTGAACAAAGACGCTGACAGTAGGACCAAACAACACTGACAACACAACAAATACAAGATCAACAATAAGCGCTCCCCTTGAAAAAGCGGGTTGTTTTTACCCACACATTCCTCACTCTCTGTCCCAGCTTGACAAGATGAATACCTCACTGCAGCCCGCCCCCTCTTATCATCTTTTTACATTTTTTTCTTTAGCCTTCAGTGTGATGATGATGATGATGCAGTCTGCAACAGGGAGCATATTGCACAGATGAGCAGTCACTGAATTTGTAAATGCCGTCTACAATTGACACCATGCCACGTCAAGACAATATCACGTCATGACTGACAGATAAGCTTGGACCAGAAGCTTTCCTATACCAGCCCACTCTCAAGCATATGAAAGCACGTAGCTTATTAAAGCATTACTCCTATTCCTTTTTTCATATTCCCACTATGTACAGAGGTTTGTATATATGATTTTATTTTATTTTAGTTTTTTTTTTGTATGTGATTTGATCATAAATCTTTTTTTATTAACGTATCATCAGCATTATATGAAACAAAAAGGGCCTGTAGGTTTATTTTGACAGGGACTTGACAGAGTTGGTATGTGAGAACCTATCACAGAGTTTGTTGGTTAAGGTTTGGAGTGCACATACAACTAACTCCTGTCGCATTATTATTGTTCACACCTTGTCCTAGATTGCTGTAACCTTGGATTTCAATAATATGGACTGTTCCCAATTCACTACTGACATGACTTCTGAATAAACTTTCAAATGTATGTATTTTAAACAAACGACATTTGTCTCATTATTTTGTCAGAGTGGCTGAAAATAGACGAGGAAATCCAAATAAACTGACAGTCTGTACATGTTTTACACTTAAGCTGAACACTGAACTGAAATGAACTGAAGCTTCCTGTGTGCTTGAGTGACAGCGGTCACAGATGCCGCTTCATCATCAACACACAGCCATTTCTACCAACGCGTGTTACACCACAGAACGACTACCATATATGCCAACGCAATGTCATTTACATAATGTGTCTGCTTGCTGATCGGTCATTTCTCCTTTTCAAGGCTGAAGGCATGAATCCAGAATATGGCCTTTATTGAAAGAACTGTTCAACAGCATAGATGATCCAACAAACCACAGGTGTCAGCTTTGTCCTGCTTAATGCAGTTTTAAGTGCTTTTATAGAAACTGCTGAAGGTCATACTTAAATTTGTCCATTAAAAAATGAGGTTTCTTCACACTGCTGCAGTATTACCCATCATGCAGTATTACTGTGTAAAAACTATAAATTCTGAGACAGGTGCTGACACTTTTTCCTTAGCTTTCTACGTTTGGTGAGTTTAATGCATTTTGACTCTACATTAATGATTATAGTTTGAACCATTAAGTTAGTTATAATTACCTGTTGTGCAGCAGCTGTAGATTGAATTTCACTTTAATTAGCTTAGGAATGTGTGCATTTCTTTGGCATTCAGTGTAGTAACATGACTAATATAAAGTTTAGCCACTGTAATCATTTCAGCATAGACAGCACTTGTGTTTGCAAGTTGCCAGTCTGTGCTGTATGCTCAAGTGTGACCGTTTAGATACTTAAACAAATCAGTGCCAATCAGTTGTACTAATTAGAAGGAAATCTTGTGATTTTCACCACCCGGTTATAAACAAAGCTGCTATAAAATTGTGCTATTGAACCTTAATCTTACACATAATTATTTCATTGTAGCCTGCACTTTTAGTGAATGTATTTACAGGCCCTGTTGTGTGCACCGTAAAAGCGACTTGTGGGATCTTCTCCAAGTGTTTGCCCCAAGTGGCTCATATCCACTGCTGTTTTCTTCTCTGCTGACACTTTATGAGTGGGTGTCTGCCTGAGGAAAAATATTCCAACTGTAGCATCTGTTGTTTGAAGAGGTTTCTTTTTAACATTTCAAGAAAGTTGGGGTTTATAAGGATCTCTTGTTCTAATTAGGAACGCTGAATGACGCCTTCTTCCGTGGAATTTTGTTCATATGTGTAGATAGTCACATTAGTCACCATAAAATCCCATCTACTATATGTCTAGATGATGAATTGTTCTCAAAACAAAACAAAATGGAATAAGTAATATTCAATAGAAAATGCAAGCTTTACAAAAATGTTAGTTTACCCTTCTACTGTGATATATTTTCTAGTTTCTTTTAAAGCTAGACTGTCTGGATTTTTACAGTTTGTACAGTGCAGTTCTCCGCTTTAAAAAATCTTTTATCCTAGTGCGAATGCACGTTGACACATGGTAACTTGAACACCAGACTGTGGGGAGTTTATGGTTTGAAGTAATTCCATGTAGAAAGCTAAGGGAGTGTGTAGGATGCAGCATGAGATTAATGACTGACCATCTCTCTAAATAGCTAATCAGAGGCTACAAGGCAAAATGTGGAGTTCTAGGTGCTGACTATTAAAATGTAATTTTAGAAAATATGTATAGTTATTTGCTGCCTATAAAAACTATTCTCCTTTGGTGATTAAATAAAAAACTAATTTCAAAATCTTTACAAATTTACCTCGGATATAAAAAAAATATGTAGTTAATTAGAGATTTAATTAGAGAGAAATCGTAGAGTGGGAACTTTCCTTTGTCTTTATTCTAAAAAAAAAAAATAGTCCAATACAGAATGATGATGAGCTTCACATTGAAATTATGTAAAATATGAAAAAATGATGGATTACAACAAGAGAAGGGTTTGATTTTTCAATGATTAAAAACAAAATTATGCACCCAGCATCCCGATAGTGTTTAGCAAGAAGGACTTGCCATATACACTTCTGGTGGCTCTTGTCTAGAGCGCCTCCCTGAGGGTGAATGGAAAGGGTGAGAATGCATCACATGTTATCTATGAGGCCTTTTTGTGTAATATGTAATTTATTTTTCTTACTTGCTTACATTTGTGGCTCATTATGTTTTTTTCAGTTATCTTCAATTTCAGTCTATCAAAGAATAAAATCCAGTGATTGTCAGAAATCGCAGCTCATGTCTGTTGCTGGACGAGTTATTTTATTTTACGCCCTCTTATCTTCACATATCTGTTGGAAAGAAAATTCATGATTAAAATATGAGCAATTTCTTGCTGTGTCTGCCTCACACAGATGGCTAACCAAAGCCATCAGCAGCATACATTAGTAAATTGCAAGATGGTTCTTGGAGTTTTAAGTGATTATCTCACACACCGTGCCCTGCCCCGACTTTTTGTGGCCATTTACAATTTTAAGAAGAAAAAGTATTTTCATGGAATGAAAAGTCAGACATATCATCCACAATTCATCTGATTATTATGTATGATTAATTTTTCCTACTCTACGATATGAACAGTGTTTATCTTCTTTTACTGTGACACCCCTGGTGCTTGTTGTTGCATAATTAGAAAAAGATTGATTTTTGTGGTTTTAATTTCAAAGTTAAAAACACCTGAATGTGCAACAGCTGCTCAGCCAGTGTCCTCACAAAAACTACATCATGGACAGAAACAAATCTGCAAGAAGAACAGACAATGGTAAGGCCCACATAATTAAAAATTGGCACAGTCTGGGGGTGCTCTTAGGAGCTACGGGAGCTACAGCTGGAGAAGGAGAGGCTAGATTTAAGAAATGATCCACCTGTGATTCACCAAGAGCAGCAATGTGAAGCTTAGGCAAATAGAAAGGCAAAAGGGTTGTCGAGCACAGACCTGATTCCAGTATATTTGTGGCAATAATAATAAAAATAGTAAACTTTTGCTCCAGCTCTTTTCAAAAGATCACTGAAGATGCAATTAAGTGGTAGTAAACAGCTGAATATGCGGAAAGTGTGGGATAGCAAGACAGGACAATAAAAAAGTCAAAATCGAAAATACATTTTGTTTAAAACTACGAAGGTGCAGAAGAGCTGAAAACTGCTGCTTACTAAAGCTCCTGGTTGGATTAATTTAGAACAGAAATACACACTACACATACTGTATGCTAGACTTAAGACTGCAACTTCTGCCAAATGGTAGCTGTAGTAAATATTCACTTGACGGTGCTGAATACATTTAAGAAATAAATTGGGCTTAATTTAGATCCATTATACTTTTCTTTTTTTTACCTAGACATTAAAAACTTTTAGGGTGATGAGCTCAAAGCTTTATTACATCCATAGCGATTTAAAGTTGTAAGTCCTGGGAGTTGAAATACTTTTTAATCGTCACTGTAACCTGCTTATTGCATTGCAATGATAAGTTCATTCTCTCCAAACTGTGAGGTGGGAATAAAAAGTTTCATCAATGGCATAATTCACTTATCAAGAATACCCAGTACCTAGCCTTCCAATTGAAAAGGGATAAAGGGAGAAGCCTTTCAGCGGTGGTAATATTACACAGTTAACTGGCAGCTATTTCAATAGGCTCTCGGTGATTTGTGTTCAGGCATTACACATCTCCCTCTCTTTCCTCAAAGCATAGGAAAATGCATCTCTTAATTGAGAGGATTTCCAGTGGCTTTGTGAGAGGGAAGCTGTGAGCTAGCTCCTTCTTTCCTGGAGAAATGTGTTTACAACACACTCTATCCCCATGTCATTTGTCATTTCAGCCTGGAGTAATATGTATATTTCCCTTCCCTCTTGACATGCTTTCATTTGCTGGGAGGCTCGCAAATGTGCATGTTTCTATTTAAATGTCTCTTTAGCATAATGGGAGAAGACGATATTTCCATTAATCAACAGCTGTGCATATATCCAGTCACCGCTGTCTATCAGGATTTCTAGGCTTTTCTGTCCAAATGGAGACCCGCTGCAAGTTCACAGTAATGGATGTGGTTAGTGATTGGCTTTGTACTTCTAATATGGCTGACGTTCACGGCTTGTTCTCACTTAAGTTGTCTGATATATCAATACACGCTCTTCTCGTGTAGTGTTTGTGTGTTTAGATTTATTGCTGGGTGCCTAAATGCAGGTAGAAATGTCTGAACAAGATTCATATAGGTTATAATAATGTATAGTATGTGTTATCTTCAACAGGGCTACAGCCAAGATCCGAGGCTATGAAATATTGAAGCTACATGTGTGTGGTAACAGTGTGATGGTTCGTTCGTCCTGTTCCTACAGTTAACTGTCTCATAAAGCACGATAACATTAGCCTGAAGTATGGGATTTGACTTTCTACCCGTCTAACCTGGATGGAAATGAAAAACTATTTCCAGTACATCGTCCATTACCATTAAATGTACAGCTGCCGCTTGTAAACGAACGTGTGGCCTTCACCAGCAGTCAGTAGGTGTCAACATGACAGTGTAGTGTTGTGTGTAGCTGTCACAGATAGTGTCATGCAGGGACCATAAGACCCTTTACTATCTGAGCAGAGATGTCACTGAGTAGTTTAGTAAACTGACTCAGTGAGTTGTGTTCAATGACAGAGCAAACATCACTTGTGTGGAGAGAACGGGGCTTGTGTTATTTTACTCTTTTGTGTGAGCATCTGCATCGCTCTTCAGGAAAATGACACTAAACACTGCGTCTGTTCGACAGTTTGCCTTAATACCACTCTCTGCCACTTCCTGATGATCATTCAGAGAGTTTCTCTACAAACACAAGGGACAACACGTCATTTGAATAATTGCGGACATTGTGCTCGTAAAAGCAATATTAGCACGGTTACTAATGTGATGGAACAGTTTCAGTCTCTAATGAGATTCTAGACTAGAGCTGCAGAGATTAGTTGATTCATCAATAAGTTGTTCAACTGAAAGTTAATCTGCTGTTATTTTGATAATCAATGAGTCATTTTCATATTTTATGGTCCAAGGGTCTGAAATGTAAGTAGCTGTGACTTATTGATTTTATGTGGATCTTGGACAAACATGACCAAATGCACACGGGAACATATTTTTTGTCCAGCATGTCCTGTATCTCACTGTGGACATGTTTGAAGGGCCGTATGTGGCAGTCTTTTCTGAGTCATGGTTCTTCTTATCCACATTTTAAATCTCAGCGTTGTGAAAGATGTTTTGCAGGCAGGAAAAGACAAAGTTTTTCAAACCTTTCTGCTTCTCTGAAAAGCTCTCTGGTCTGTTGGTGTAGCCTCGCTGTAAATCCTGCCACATCTGTGGATGTTTTCAGCCCCTTGTCTTTGGCAGCATCACCCAGATATGTGAGCTGTATATCCAGCCGTGACCTTGTCAAGCTGAGTTGTAAGATTCAGGGCAACATCATGTAAGCCAGAGTACTGACCGCTCACCGCATCCATTATCCTTTCTCTCTGAGCTGCTTCTTTCATCCCGGGCTGATTGGTCCAGCTCTGAAGTTATGGGATCTACTGCTTGATAAAGATCACGTCCCCACTGTTGACAGCCTGAAGGTGGTGGAGCGTCCAGAAAATATTTGGAACCCTGTTGACGCAGGATATAAGGTAAAACAAAATTGTATTGAGATGTGCTCATGAGTGCAACAGTAATACTAAAGTACTAAAAGAAGTGATGGGCTGGGTAACGAAGAACTCGTCTTAGATTATATTTCACAATAAATCAATGCACTGACTGATTAATTAACAGATTATAATAAATGGACTCCAAATGGGCAATTTGGGCTTATTTTGAGTTACTGTTAATGAAGTTTAAAATGTCTTTACAGTGTTAAAGGGGAGGTTTTACACATAGCAACCTGTCCTGAGCGTGTTTGTAATCAGACTTTGTGCTGAACACCTGCACTGGTAGCTGTGAGCCAAGTCTTTGATTGAACGCCTTAATGCTGTTTTTCTGTACAGCCTCCAACTTCACAGCACTCCAGACAGACACTCCATCACTGTCTTATCACGAGCGGCTGTCACAAGCAGCTCTTATGAGCGCAGAAACTATCAACACCGGACTATGAAGCAAAGGAGAACTGTTGGCATTTTAAAAATGAGCCTGACTTAGAGCAGATGTTATTTTGTGCTGAATAGAAAATGTACACCGTGCACAGGCTTATTATCTTGGTTTGAGGGAGACAGCCAAGTGGTGGTGATCTACATTAGCAGAGGCTATTATGATGCATTGGGTTTTCCCAGGCAGTCAGTGAGACGTGTTGCTAGGAAACATACCTAGAGATCGGGGGTGGAGAACTGGTTTGATGAGGAAGAGTTTCCCTGCTAGTTTCAGCTTCACAGGGAAATAACTAAAAAGTGCCACAGGCATGCTGTCTCAATAGCAGAATATTGATTTGCAGCGGTTTATTAAATCTTTGTAATTTGGTCTTTTGATCTCATGTCTATATTTCTGAGCTCCTACAGAAGTAGCTCTGTAAAATAGATGGAGATTTTAAAGTTCCCACCAATATGGCCTTAAATTCCTAACTCTACTGAGAGTGAAGGGCTGTTTAAAAGCAGTTGAAATGGTGAAAAGTTAAAATGGGACTAATACACACCAATGCTTACATCTGACATTTTACTATGGTAGCATCCTTCAAAGCTGTGTGGTATTTATTGTATTAGATAATATTATACAGTACTCTTAAACAGTACGATAATGCAGAGTGCATTGCAGAAGAGAGGATGCTTCTGTTCATTTCAAGCTGTCTTTCATCACTTTTACTTTAACTTCTGAAGCCTCTGTAGTTCTTCAAATCGGCTTGATTAAAATCGATACACTGATCTGATTTTAATATATTTCGCCTCCCAGAAAGCTGCACAACATGCAGGATGGATTGGTGGTTTATTGAGTAATGCTGAAGGTATCATGCCTAAAGCAATGCTGCCTTCATCTGGATAACATTGTTAGTGCACCCTATTTGCCCCACCACAGTGCTAACATGAGTAATTACCAAGGTGGCACAGACCTTTGGCCTGTGTATGTATAATTTTAAGGTCAAATTCTTGTCTTTACACTACTACAAGCACCCTGCTGCATGGTGAATAGCATAGCATAGTGAATTCTAGCAACTATTATTTATTGGGTGATTTTAAAGTTGAGATATCTCCTCTTCAGAATCTCATTTCATGACTATGCCAAGTTTCTGTATATTAAGATCACAATAGGAGACAGATCATATTGTATGTGTAACTTTTCTGCAACGGACTGTAAGCCCAACACAGTGTGGTTTAGGTTCATACAGACCAGAAACATCTGATCTCTCCAAAGATGTAATAAGAAGCCAAGGAGTAAATCTACCCAGCAGAGGAGAGAATGAAACGAACACAACCACCAGCAGTAAAGCAGAAGGCCTGGCTGGTTGTATTTCTCCCTCGGTCGGCGTGTGCTGTCTGCAGGGCTGCCTCCTTAGCTCTTGGAGACAGATCGTCAAGGCCAAACAGTAATTGGTCAGAGGGGACTACAGACACAAACATCTAATTACTAAGAAACAGATTCTCCCCCTTGAGCTTCGCAGGTAGGTGAATACCTTGAGATATTTTTTGTAGTAATGATTTTTGCTATTTGTATTGAGGCTGCACATCCACATGCCTCAGAGCAAAGTCCCCTTCGTTCTAAGATGCTTTTCATTCTGTTACTTTGCCTGGATGTTTGGATCTCATTGTGCAAACTGAGAAATCTACATGATCTCACCTGCATCAATATCTGCAATTAATTTAATTACTTTCAATTATGAGAATGAGTTCATGTCTTTTAAAAATTTGAACCTAAGTGGAGTGTTTAATGAAAGAAAAACACGCATTCACTGTACCTTTACCCGATTTTTGATTGATAATCAGTTTTTATTACATGTTTAATTGTTGTTGTTGTTCATATACATCATTCATCCCTTTAAACTCTTCACATATGTGGAGGAAATTGCAAAGCTCGGCTGGAGTTTCTAGTACGTCTTTGTCTCCCTGAAGAATAAAGACCATCGAGTGTGGAAATGACTGATGCCCTGAGACCAGACAGTTGAGATCCTGCCTGCCAAGTTTCAGATCACACCACTACAAGTGTTTTTAATCTCCTGCACAGAGCCAGAGCGTTTTCTGGAATTAACTTTGTAAGTATTCATCAGGACCAGTTTTTATTTTTTTCACACCCCACTCTGCATCCAGGCTCTGCTGTAATTACTGTAGCACTGAAACTGTGCTGTCTGTTTTGCTCTTCTCCTCCACTGGGGGGAGACTGTGAGTCGGACAAGCCTCTGGCTGCGCAAAAGTTATTTTGTTTACACAGTGAAAATTAATTATTTTATCTGGTCCTCGCATCACTTTATTTGCCTCAAGTGCATCTGATTGTCTAGTAATTACGTCTGAGCATTAAACATTTAGCAGATGTCTAACTCATGTGGGCGCACGGTTAAAGCCAGAGCTGTTTTCAGAAAACAACCCTGAGGGTTGAATCCAGCGGTAAAATGTGCTCATATCCACCAAATGGACAAGCAGCAGTGTGGGAGAGCCTCCTGTCACCTGCAGCGGGGGTCTTCCTCTGCTCTCGGCCTGCAGAGGCCCTCTGAACTCGCACTGATTGACTTGATCTCCCACAGAAAAGCTCCCATGACCTCGAAAAGGCTTTTTGGAAACAGGGGGTGAGGACAGACGCCGCAGAGCGCGCACTCACACAGTCTTTGTGTTATTTGAATTATTACTTTACGACGACACGGGGGCTTGAGGTGGCCATGTCGAGCCACATTTGATATCTGTGAACTTAATCTCAGGGTAGAATTCATTGGAAAACTGATTGGTGGCTGTTTCCGGACAGAACGACTCCTGATTTATAGCCTGACTCGTCTCAGAACTAAAAGGTTTGTCTCCATAAAACACTCAAGTGTTGAATTTCACTAAATCAGAAGAGATCATGGATTATGAAGATTCTTGGATCAAGTGGAGGAGGATCATCATGTTTGCTTGACTAGTTTAGATTCAGATGTGCAGTCAGCAGTAATTAGCTGCACTGAGTGTTAGACACCTGACAGGTTGTGTTGTTTTCATGTGGAGGTTAAATGCCACTTCCCTCCCATGGAGCCCACTGCTCGCTGCTGCTGCTGCTGCTGCTGATGCTGCTGCTGTAACGCCTCTGGTCGGGACAACACCTTGGAGCCAAACAATTACATCAAGGTCATGGAGAGGAGGAATGCGCGGCCGATTAGAGGAGCAGGAGTCCGGGAGCAACCTGCCGAGTCCACAGACGCAAAGACAGAGGCGAAAATCCATCACTTTACTGCTTTGGGTCGTTAAGATACGTGAGACCTGGAACACGGAACTGTTTGGGGCCTATTGGTGGAACTGTATTAAAGTGAAAAGCTCTTTTTAAACAGCAGAATATTTTTAAATCATTTCTCATATAACTTCACAGCCTGAGCAGCTAAAGGCCTGCTGCAAGATCCAGAGAGGTCCAAACAGGGGGTAGTTAGTGAAGTGGTTCGTGTGTTTACCAGTCATATCAGAAGGAGCTGCAACAAACTGAGAGACGAAGTAACAGTGGATTATTATGGAGTTTCCTCTCACTTCACCCTCATTCACCTGGTGAAGGTTCGTCCAGAACAAAGGCCTCAAATAAATATAGAGGAGGTCTGTTGAGGCATATAGTTATTTTAATATATGAAATCCTCACAAAAACAATCCTTCCACCACCTTATAAAATATAAACATACTGAAGTGACGCTAAAGTTGTGACATCACCTTTTTTTTGCCTTCATTTTAAAAATGAACTAAAAACTAAACTAAAAAAGAAAAGTTATTAAATGTTTAAATATTTCAGTTTTCTGAATTCAAATAAACTTATTAAACTCAAATCTAACATTAAAATTATTTTTTAAGTAGGAGCACCCTGTTTGATTTGGCTTTTTAATGCCGTAGTATGACTTTCTTTTATTTTACATGTGTGCTTTTCTCCAGGAGTCTGCTGGGGGGTGGGGGGGGGGGGGGGGGGGGGGGGGGTAATTTTTCCACGAGTCATTTGTTGACACTAAACTTTTGGCACTTGGGAGGTGTTTATTGCAAACGAATTTCTTTTCAGGGAAGGTGCCTTTTTGCAAACACGCAGCTCTTCCTTGTTTATATTTGACACTGTCCTGCAGAAAATCTAGCGAGTTCAGACACGGTGCTGAGAATCAGTGCGCAACATGTAGCGTGTGGTACAGCTTCAGGTTTAAAGAGCTGTTACAGCCCTTATTTACTGTAGATGAATGGATTTCAGATCCAACTCAGTGTTAATAATGTGCTGTTTGCTGATAGTTTGAACAACATTTTCGCTATTGATGCATGAAACCTCTGTCATGGCTTCAGTTCAAATAGGGACTTGAAGTTTCGATCACTCCACCTCAAAACAGAGAACAATTATAAAAAACTATAAATAATAAAAAAAACAAACAAACATCTAAAATCATTTTTGAGATATTATAACAAATATTTATTGTTTCTTTTTCTATTTACTAAGTCATATAACCTGGACTCAGACTCATTTGTACTTCACATACGTGTTAAAGAGTCTCGTTTAAAACAAATTAATTGCGTAATTACGCATAAGGGTCAACACTGACATAAAACACTAACGTGCCTTAATGTGAATAGTTGTTTTTTTAAGTTAACCTGAAGCTCGGTACTGCAGTTAAAGACAGTATCGGTGCTCATCATTGATATGGAGATTGGATCAATACAGGGCAGTAAAGAGAGGTGTGACCATCTCAAAAGTTTTCTTCAATGGGCTACCTGAGGCTCCGGGCGCCGCGCATAAATACTCCTCCCTCTGAAGAGGAGCTCAGTCTTAAGGGAGAGACACAGAGACGAAATTAGGTTTGGGGAATCTGGTGAGGGTGGATTATGAACGCTTTTGGACACCAACCATCTAACCAGCAGACCAGCCCTCTTCAGCACCACAGCGCTCAGGAGCTCCTGGACATGGCCGTGTACTGCGACAACTACGGGGTGTACCAACAGAACCTCCACCACCATCACTCTCAGAGGCCGCCGACGCACCCCTCCAGCTACGGCCTCGGAGAGTACACGTCTCCGTCCACCAACCCGTACCTGTGGCTGAATGGACCGAGCATCAACTCCTCTCCTTATCTTCCCGGGAACAATGGCGCGTCCTACATTCAGTCTGGATACGGTTCGAACCAGAGGCAGTTCTTGTCGCCTCCCACCGGCTTTGGTGGAGCAGACCTGGGCTGGCTGTCCATATCCAGCCAGCAGGAACTCTTCAAGATGGTCAGACCACCTTACTCCTACTCAGCACTGATAGCGATGGCCATCCAGAACGCACAAGACAAGAAGTTGACTCTGAGTCAGATCTATCAGTATGTAGCTGACAACTTCCCCTTCTACAAGAAGAGCAAAGCTGGATGGCAGAATTCAATCCGCCACAACCTGTCACTGAACGACTGCTTCAAGAAGGTGGCCCGGGACGAGGATGACCCCGGTGAGTCAACATTTACGCAGACACTTTTTGTTCAGACGTATTTTTATTAAATGTGCTTCAGTGATTTCCTTGAATCTTGTGGCAGCTGGTATTTCTTAAAACTCAGAAACGAGCTGTAAAGTTCAGAAAGTTTGTCTTTCACCTTGTTAACTCTTGTTTTTATGTCTCTTGCAGGTAAAGGGAACTACTGGACTCTGGACCCCAACTGTGAAAAGATGTTCGACAATGGGAATTTCAGGCGGAAGAGAAAAAGGAGAGCTGACATAACCGGAGCTGACAGCACGTCTCCCCCCGCAAAGTCAGAAGACGTCCCGCACAAGCTGTCCGACACCGCCAGCCTCTTGAGCTCTTCCCCGCCCAGCCTGCACGGATCCCCGGCTTCCACGGAGCCCAAGTCGTCGCCGCCGCCATCGGCGGAGCACAGCCCGTGTTTCAGCAACTTCGTGTCCAGTGTGAACTCCATCCTGGCGGGCAGCGGCGGCACCGACGCGTCCCGGGGCGCGGAGCGTGAATACGGCACCGGGCACCTCGGGGGACTGTCTCAGACCAGAGAGGGCATGTCTGGACTGGGCTCCTATTCCCCCACTTTAATCTCTCCTCTGAACTCTGACAACAACAGAATGAACTACTACACATCAGTACAGAGCCTCTCCAACCACTTCAGTGTAAATAACCTCATCTACAGCCGGGAAGGAACAGAGGTGTAGCCTGTGGAGCCTGAAGTAACCACCACTCTTTCTTAGCCTTCCTTTCTTATGTAGCTTATTATTACTCATGTACTGGGTTGACAGGCCTCGTTGTAAAACTGCACTGGGACTGAACTGGTCTTTTTCACCTTTTCCAAACTGGGACAAATCCACTCGTCGGTATTAGAAATGGATCCCAAAGTGCCTCTCCTCCGTCCTGGTTCCACACTCATCTTCCCACGGAGATGCGTCCTGAACTGACGGAGGTGCACTTATTTTGAAATCCTCACGTTAGCTGCTTGGTTGGGTGACTCCATAAAGAAGAAGACATATGTACAGAAATTATTTTCATAAGGAGAAACACGACCTGTATTTTAGACTGAATTGTGTTTTGTGTTTTATTTAAACTCATGTGGATGTTTGAATAAAAGTCATTTATTTGAACTCATGGATTTGACTGATTTTGTGTCATTTTCCTGTTTATGTTTTTTAGTGTTGGATGGAAAAAGGAGTTCAATACACCATTATATACCTACCTTCTACTTTCTAAATGAAAAAATCCTATTCTTACAATATTCCTATTGGGACCAACACAATGTACTGTGAGCTCATACAACTAATAATAAATCATCTCCTTCACTTAACCCTTAAGACAATATTATTTGCTTTATTTTGTGCATTTATTTTGATTAATTTAAAGCACATCGCCCCACTTTGAAACCTATTTTTATATTTTCATTTAAATCAGCCTATAACTATTTTATACACACCCCACTCTATTATCTGTCCCTTCATCCTCACTTAGTCTTAGGTAAAAAAGGCCTTATACATATACAGATTAATTTCTTTAAAATGTTTTAGCATTCTAAGTAGTAAATAAACCAGTATAAATGCTCTGGGGCCTGTCAGGAAATCTGAAGTCAAGTGGCTGTAAACAGTAAAGTGTGTAAGACAGAGACATTTTCCGCTTGTCACTTCCGATTGTCCAATTTCAACGAGCAATCAGACCTTTAACTTACTTCCACGAGGTTCAGAAGTTCAGCGTTTTGTCTGGCTGGGTTTGACTCAGACTGTGCCTGTTGGATGTTAACCTGTTTGTGAATATTCCACCTGTCTCCGTTTATAAGTCTTGTCACGCAAAACACTGGCTGTTCCGTGTGTGTGAGTGTGAATCCTGTTAATGGGATTTGCTTTTTTTTTTTTTTTCTATTGGGAACCGTAGTGGAAGAGCATCCACTGAACAATTGACAAGAGTTCAACAGCCCAGCCCAGGCTACACAACAGAAAGCATGCTACTGGGGAGAAAATATTAAACAGCCCATGCTGAGGAAATGTTCAAGTGATTTAACACCCCTCTCCACTCTTATTTTCAAACAATATGGATATGCACGGAATCAAAGCGGGTAAATAAAAGGAAACACCTCTTAATGGGTTGATAATTGAATTCACTCATGCGCTTCATGGTCTGGAATAAAAGAAAAAATTAATTGATAAGACTTTTGTGCCTCTTGTAGGAACACAATAGAGGCTGGCAATTCAAGGGATCCCCTCCTGGGCTCAAATGAAAATATTGCGATCTGAAGATCTGGGAACAAATTATCTCCCTCAGGCCACATTTTACGCTATTATCTGTGGAGCAGGGCCACGGATCAGACAAAGAGGATTTTTGTCATACAGGAGCAGGTTCTCACAGCAACACGTTTTCTGTTCAGTTTCTCATCATATCCACTGAATGGAGCACTTTCATATTCAGTTCATGTTCTTATTACTGTCGTTTCTTAATCCTTCCCTATAAGTAGAATTGTCGAGATACAGTACGTCAATTCAGAATCAAGTATATCAAAGATATTTCAATTCTACTTCTTGTACTTTAACTTAAGTAAAGTTATGAATGCAGGACTTTTACTTGTGACAGGCCGTTTCTACACTACTACTATTACTTTGCCCTAAGTAGGAATCCACCACTGATATCAAGGTACAATGAAGCCTGCATGTAAGCAAACAGAAGAGAACATCCACTTGCTTTCCCAGTTTGACTCAGGCCTCTCAGTTCTCAGAAATGTAACGCTCCAGTGCCCTGTGCCTGAAGGGCACGTTTACCCAACCCACATGAATATCAGTCAGGGCCACCATGTCTCTGTGCTACCTGCTTGAGGGCCCATGCCTCCAGGGCTAGAGTCCCAGTCCCAGCCGAAAGCTCCATCATGAGGGTGGCCCCGGTCCCTAGCCATATGCCTGGTGGGCTAAACCCATAATGACGGGTTCAGCCTCAAAGGGTCATCCCTCCAAAGGTGAGTTTGGCTCATGATTGTAGGAGACAGTGGTTCTGAACTGGATTATTTTAATCCTCTTTCTCTTTGCAGATACATTAAGCAAGTCATCTGATGCCATGGAAAGCAGGCATGTGTATTTTGTTCATCTCCAGTGAATTTTATTGACAGAGAACAAATCTAGCTGCTAGAGAGAGTAAATAAATAAACACAGGAATAAGATTAATGTTCAGAAGGACATGAGAGCAATTATCTGCAGTTTGGCACATAAAGCTTCCGTCTCATCCAGCAGTGATGAATTAGTGATGTATTCTGTTTTTTACATAAAAGGATGTATCCAGCTCCTGATAATTATTCACAGTCCATATAACACCACCTTACAGACAAATCTGAGGGGTAATATGAAAAGGGAGACTTACTGACCCCAGTGAAGAACATGATAGCTTGGCCATAGAGGGGGCTGATTACAGTCTGAGTCTACCCTGAAATTTCACATCTGTTTGTAGCAGTCAGTGGGCATTACAGGGAGGAACTCGTGAGCAAGTTCAATATTTAAGAGAACAATGTGATAACAGCTTCTATGGAAGCTGCTATTCGGCTGCAAGGGGGGGAGCAATCTCTCTTCTCCTGCACTTTAAAAGGATTGTGTATGCACATGATAGCTGAGGAGAATGTCTATCAATTCGCATGACCTGATTTGGTTTCATCACTCCCCATTCAAGGCACATAAAAAGCCTAATGTATGGCCCAGGAACAGCATGGGATCGCTGCTCCGGACAAGCAGCCATATGGATTATTTTAGATAGAACAGGAGCCAACTCAGTGCAAAGTGCTTGGTTGTTGAGAGCATGTGAAAAATGTGGAGACACCTCTTACTACATCACTTGTCTTTTTTTCCACTCCTCTTTATCTTATTTCTATTTTAAATTAAAATAAAAACTAAAAAGCACAATTTTAGTTGAATCATTTAGGTTATTTCTCAATAATTGAGTACAACTGAATTCAGCACAGTGCTCTTTTTATTTTGTGTACATGCAGTAATTGTGTTAAGCTTGATCTCCACTCTATTCTAGGAGTAGAACCAGGTTCATCTGAACACCAGGGCTAGAAATGATCAGTGGATACAGGAAGGGAGGCCACTTGAAAAACGTGTGAGGCTTTCCAGCTGAGGAACCTGCTGAAAGAGTCAAAGAGACACGAGAATTAACGGAGTAGAACGAGTCCTAGTAAATCCTCAGCGAGGGCCTGTCTTCACATCGCTTTGTCTGGAAAACCTATCCCCAGAACAATGTAATTCATCCCCCTACTCACCCTATTGCTGGAATATATTTTGACAAATTCTTTGTTCTCACATTAGCGAACTGTAGGCAGATCATCCGTTATCCGTGACCTTTGTCATAACAAACCATGGCAGTGGTTTTACACACTGCTGAGAGGCCAGAAAAGAACATTCAGATAAACCAGGTTGATGTTTCTAACAAGTTATGGGTCATTCTGAGTCGCTTGAACCCTCTGTGAAAAAAATCAAATCAAATATGTAAAGAAAATCTTTCAGATTTCATTATTATTATCACAGTGAAATATTATTTTATATCTATATTCTCTCTTGAAAGGCTTCTGCTCATACGCTCCTTAATAAATCGACAGCCATTCATCATCTACATGAAATTCCAAACCGTGACCTTAACAATATCCAGGGTTCACAGAACATCAATTTCAACGTGCAGTGCAGCAGAACGAATATCTGAGTAACAGCCAATATGTAATAATTTCAGCGCGGTTCAGGGACCTCTTTAAGTCTTACATCTCATGATGGTGCAGTTGACCTGTCGGTGCACATGAAATCTCACTGTGGTCATTTCTCTACTACTATAAGTTTGAGACAAACAATTTAATTATATAATGTGAGAATAAACAGGACAACCAAACATTAGAACACGTTTCTGGGGTAAATAGCATGTTTTGTGCTGTTGACGCCTTGCAGTGATACCACCCGGCTTGCAGCACCTGCGTGCTGTCATTACCTGCTCATCACAGACAGGAAGTGGTGACAGATGACAGAGGAAGTAACTACCCAGAGGGAATCCATTTTCCCCACTGCAGCCTGGACTTTTAGTGGCAAAAAGGAAGCGAGGAGATCATTCAGTACTCAGGGGATCCTGAAAATAGCTATCTCTGTAGCACTTGTCAGTCATTGCCAGTAGTTCTAAAGCTATCTCTCAGTGTGAACGTTACGTCGGGTGAAGTTCCTGTCGTCAAAAGACGAATCCCAGCTGGAGCACTTTTGTACTGTGTGAAACACAACTTGATCCACGTCATTTGGAAACAGTTGTGAAGCTGTTTTGCATCATAGATGACAACAAAAATTGGTCTTATGTGGGTTTTTTTTATGCCGTTTCACCTGCTCCAATGTTGCATTATTCAGTTTCAGCCCTGTGTGATGCTGGTGCATCTGCCCTGAGGAATTCATTCGCTGCCCTCCCCAAAACAACACTCCACTGGCCCCTAATGAGACCCCCTACCTCCTGCCTTTATTATGAGGGATGAATACCAATAGAGAGACAGGAGAGGGGAGACAGACTGAACCTCAGAAACCTCTGGAGCCCTCCTCAGTCTAAGTCATCACACACACACACACACACACACACATCCCACAGTGAGTCAAATAATGGGCCTGATCAACATTTAGGTTTTCCCCATGTAAGCCCCAGATGATCTATGGCTGAAGGCTCTAAATGATGGCTTTTCAAAAGGGACAGGCATGCCCCCTCCAAAGGCTCCTTTTGTGTTTGCCACTAATCCCAGCCTGCACTTCAATGACCTGGCTCACTTCTGAGGCCGCTGCTATCATCTTAAAGAGGAGGGGAGGCAGCACTTTAAAGCTTTAATCAAGAAGATGTAATTCTATGACAAGCTGATCAACCCTTTAAGCATGTCATTATATCACAATCAGCTATTAACATTAGCACCAGTCATGTCTTTCATTCTTTTATTGCTTAGAATAATTAGCAGGATGGATTTTCTACACTGTAAAAAATGCACAACAGGCATTGTTCCACCTTTTTATAACAGTTTTTAATATTCAGTTGTAGAGCACAGGGGCTATTTTAGGAATAAAAAAAAAACAGCAAACACTTGCAAATCAGCCCGGTTTGTGCGACAGCAGCCCGGAAAACGGACAGGAGATGCTTATTTGCCAGACAAACAGCACGCAGCAAGTTCTATGTGATGACTCTCGTATTGGAGTCTATCACCCACAAACAGCTTGTGTGTCAAGTATAAACACGCATGCGTACACCCTGTCCGGGGGAAACCGGCTTCCAGGCTCACTGCAGCCGCAAAAGCTCCTCTGTTAACACTCTGAGCTGCGTTCACTCCGCCAGTGTTACTCATGCTGCTTTTCGTGATAAAAACAAGTTCCATGTCACTCTAACTCATTTAAAGCAGTCAGCTCCTCTTTGTCATGTAGATGCATTCCAGTGCTGTGACATAATCAGGATGCACATGTGCACCCATGCATGTTTTTTATATATATATATACGTGAGTGTGTGTGTGTGTGTGTGTGTGTATCCACTCTGTGCTGATGCTGACAGCACAGCTGAGAAGCAGACATCCTCCACAGAAGTGTGTTGACATGCCCCCACTTGACAAAGAGGCCCTTTTTTATTCGCCAAGAGGGAGAATAGGTTTTTACAAGCCTCTGATAATCTGAGGTACACAAAGGCATAATTAAAACCGAGAGGGCAGGACTGTGTTTAGCCTGTGAAATGGAGAAGGCGCTCTGATTATTGTGGGACTCGCTGAGTCACTCTCATTTCTCTTTGTTGACTTGCATTCATTTAAAGAAGATACAAAATAGAGGGACACAGTAAAGAAAGATAAAATAACAGTTTTAACCCCAAACCCAGTACAAAACATGTCTGCATTAATAATGATGCAGCCTGTATTTGGGTAAATAAAATATTCACGTTGTCGTTTGAATAATAATTCACATTGTCCCTCTCAGACATCTTCTGTTAGAATCCAGGCTCCAAATTAGGGAGCCTTGGTTTTCTTACTTGTGTTGTTCTCAGCATGGTGCAGCATTTTAAACCTCTGTTACTGCAACAAAAAAGTGGCAAATGGCTTTTGAATAAATGTTTATGGAGGCATAATCAGGTTTTCTTTTGGTTTCTCTGTCACCCCAGGAAAGCTGTTTTACCTTTTTCTATAAAGCTTTTCTTTTAAAAAGCAGCCTAAACAGCTAAAATTATTCTTGGGAGACACACTTTTTTATTTACTTTGAACTGCCAAGGACCAGCTCATTGACAGGGACATCAAGATTGATGAGACACTGTCTTAATTAGGTGGGTCAGGCCTCGGCCAGATAGCTTTGTGCAACTGTCAGTGCCCCTCCCTATATAAATTGTGTAATTATCCCTTTCATTACACTCAGCTTTCAGGCTACCTGATAGAATTCAAAGGGAGGTGTTGCTATCTCTTATCATTATGCTAATGGTCCTTGTGACCAGCAGTTAAATCACAATGGGGCTGAACAGTAGCTATCAAGCAAGTCTGCCAGTCTGGTGGATGCCTCCACTCAGAGACTTGTCTGTCTGCAGGGTGATGGGCCATGACATGTCCATAGGCCCATAGGGAATTCAAACCAGGAAGGGAGCGCTGCTTTGAGAAGTCCTAGAGGGCAAGACCTCCATCTGCATACTGGTGGGCTGCGCAGACGCCTCCTCCGTTCCCATTTGAATATGATTAGACAGTACTGATGCTCACAAATGAGCAGAGAGAAGACGCTTTGTTCGTCTCCACTGGTGTCTGTGTCTGTGTGCTCGGATGTTGTCATTCCCCTTTTTGTCTTGTCACTGTACCTAAGAGGCTTTGTAGTGAGTGTTCAACTGTGCCAAATCTGGACCCCGTGGACACTGCAGAAAGAATTTCATAAGCGGGGCGGGGGGTAGGGGGATGGAGGGAGGGGGATAACAAGTGGTTAATTTCCATTCTGTTAAATAAGCCAGGCACACAGCCCTCTGCGTACATGTCAACACTGGGAGCTTTAATGGGTCACTCACTAATGACTGAGTTTACAGCTTGGTGCTCTTGTCTGAATGAAGAGAAAAAGATGTTTCATCATCCTCTCTAAGCACTTTTTAAAAGTTAAAGTTACAGCAAGTTCAAAATAAAGTTAAACGTTCAAACCTCCTCCACCTGAACCTTTATTTTATAAATCCTGAATTCACTAATCCCTCATTGATGTTAAATAAAGAAAGGTGCCTGCAGAGTGCTGCAAAATGATGATGCATGTTGACCTACGCAGGGCCTGTATTACTCCTGCAATTAGATCAGGCCATCTATCCAATAAACATAATGAGGATGAATCAGAGAGTTGTGGCGTTTTTAATGGCATGTAATGGTACGAGACAGCGTAATAGCCCTGACTCTGTTGGCTTTTCTCATTACGCTGCGGCAGAGGCCTTGTCCAATCACTATGTTTAGCCACTGCAGGGGCAATCATCTCAGACCTATATTACTGGACAGCCTTTAATGAAGAGTACAATCATAAAGCATTTAGGTTTAATGAAAAGAGCCACCTGCACAGACGGAGACCTCAGAGACAATCAACTGTTTCAAATGAAGCTCAGATGAATCATGCTACTGTGGACATAATAGATACTAGAATAAAATGTGCTTTTAAACAGCAGATGCATGAAAGCCCTACGTGTAATGTCACTGCTCAAAGCACGCTCTCTCTCTCAGCACAGCCTAATTTTATTTTCCATCTTGTCTGATAAGCTTCTGGTGTCATTTCTGACATGTAAATCTGGTTTCTTATTTATAGAGAATATAAAATAAATCAAATATCTAAAAACAATACACAAAACTATGTTACGCTACTTCATGGAAGAAGGATCTCTGAGATAATAGTGACATTGTAACAGCATGAGGCTGTTCTGGTTATGGTGTAAACAGACTGATCAGGTGTGCTGTGTTGTTTCTGTTTAAAAACCAAGCTAACGCCACAGCCAGGGAAGCTGTCAGCGTTTCTGTAAGACAGAAAAAAGGCAGCTCTCACAGACAATGCATCCTTCATTAGACTATTCTTCCAAAGTCCGTATCAAATGACCCAGCATTTTCTAACAAAGCCCCATCTACTCTAACGTGAGAGGGGGTGGGAATGAGCTCATATGAATGAGGAAATAAATGCTTCGTGTAAGTGGAAATGATAAATGGAAGAATTGGCACTCACTTGAAATAGCTCAACACGTTTTGTACACGATTTATTCATATTTCCTTTCACGGATTTACTGTACATTGACATATAAGGACACCTCACTGTCTTTCAGGTTGTTCTTGTCTCACTTTTTTTTTCCTGGGAGGCACCTGCTGCTCAGGTTGGACTCTTGTTTACAGTCAACAGCACTGCACATCCACATGTGGGATAGATCACGATTTTTAAATAATGAATATATTAGGGATGTCTTGCCTCAAATGAAGGATTTCTACATTATTGTTGTTCTTATCTCTGTGATGAGACTGTGTTTTGGATTCACTTTATCTCTGCTAAAGTCGGTGTCAGCGTTGGTTACATTATCATTTGTGTGTGTGCAAATACAAAAACTGTCACAGAGTCAATAAAACAATAAAATCCAAATCGCTAAGCATTCTTAATAAATAACAAATGAATATGAAATCTAAAAATATTATTATGTCAGGCAACTAAAGTGTTTGAAATAAAAAAAGCTTATTTCTTAAATTACAGGACGATGGTTTTAACTATTTTTTTTTTTTTTGTCGGATGAGTTAGTGACAGATAATTCTAGGCATTTTATAAAACTTGAAAAATGATTTGATTGATCAAAATATTAGCAGAATATTTTTCTTTATTTCTTAATATCATATTTAAGCCTTTGTTGGCTTTCCCTAACACACATGCATAGAACAAAGTCTTCTTCAAGTTTGCTTCAGCCAGCTTTTTACTGACTGAGACAGGTGACCTTCACCTTCCCGTTACAGCTGACCTGTCTAAATGAAGTAAAGTCTTATACTGTGTCATGTAAATAAGGATTTTGGTGAAGAACCACTAACCTTCACATGTAAAGTGACTGCGTGTCACTGTTTGTTTTGTCTCTGCTGGTCTATTGCACCCACAGACATGCTCTTGTTTTCCACCGTGTCCTGGTGGCAGACTGAGCCTTTGTCATACACGATGGCCGCCTCTTTGAGGCCGTGCCAGCTCCTGAACACTCTGATCTGATTATTTTGACATCTTATGGCAAGGAGAACTCTCATCTCAGCAGGTTGCGCTTAAGCACAAGGAGAAGCATTCCTTTGTTAAGTGTTTGTGTCACACTTAAAGGATTAGAAAGCATTTGAAAAGCACAAGCAATAATGTTTGGAATCACCTACTGAATAGTTCTACTGCCTGAAATTGCCTTAAAGCAGGCAGTGAACCGCAAATTTGTTTATGGTGTACAATTAGCAACTTTACCAGTTTACAGTGAGCAAGTAGCTCCAGAATCCATGCGTGGGCAATGTTCCAGGAGCTGGCAGGGGTTCACTGTATAGAAGAGTGTGTGTTACCCAGATAATATTTTACCCATTTGACAGAATGTACTTTTATGTTCCCATATTTCATAGTTTCTGCCAGGGTCATTTTCAAATCCCATCACCTGTATCTCACATTTAAATCTTCACATGTAGGCATGTCTGACTCTATACTGGGAAAGCCGTGCTGGGATAAATCACTGCAGACATTTCTACCTCGATGGTTCCCATACAGCTCCGATTTTATTGTGTCTTAGGATCCTCTGTCTTCATGTGACTTTGGTGTGGTGACAGAAGATTTTGGTTTCTGGTAGGAGAGGGACTGAGGGCCTCTGCTGGGCAGGTTGTGGCACTTCAGCACTGATACTGAACATTAAATATTATTGATTGAAAGAATAAAATAATTTGTATAGTAATAGGAAATAGTAAAATATGCATCTATACAATATAAGACATCTTATATATTTAATCTTATAACCTCTTGTCTATAGTGTCACACAAATAGAAAATTAAATTAAAATATAAAACAATAACATTCTTTCAACATTAAAATCTTACATTTTCCATTCAATTCAATTCAAAACACTTTATTTGTGGCAATTTGAGGCACACAGAGTAGTACAGTCACAAACAAGAAATGATAGCAGATATAGAGCAGCAACATTAACATTAACATTATTTATATTATGTGGAGTTACAAGTTCTTCTTTGAGGATTAATGTGCATAATGGTTTTGTTTTAAAAATACTGGAATTACCTTAAAAATACAAAACTATATAAAAATCATCGTAGCTTTTCAGTGTTTTCATCACCAAAATTGAAACTAAATCCCATTTACATTGTGTCTGGCCCAAAACCCCAAGAGACAAGTGAGAAAATATGTTTTCGAAAGTACAACTGGATTCTTACAGGTCGTTTAAGCAGTTCTGAGTGAGGGAGCTCAAAGTGTCAGTCATGTTCTCCAGTTTCAGCGCTTTGAGTAACTGAGGGGAGATGGACAACACTTAGGGATCCCCAGGGGAAGAAATTCCTCCAAGACTTAGTGTCTTTCTCACTGTTCGTCGCAAATGAATTCCCAAGCCATTTCCATTAAGAGACTTGGAACAGGCTTTTCACAAGCTTCACAAAATGTATAACCAGCCAAAGGGCAGGGTTTTGTCAGACAAACCTCTGAAGTTGTAATCCATAGTGTTAAGAGAAGAGTGGCTGACCTCAGAACTATCTGATGTCTGTCTTCTTTGTCGTCACTGATAAATGTATCTGACATTTAAATCCATTTTGTCAGACTTGTCAGATTTTCACACATGACTGTGGCAGGCAGATTGTGCAGGTTTGTTCTAAATCACCAGAGGAGAAATGAGTGACACGTCTCAAATGTTTACATGCTGCCCCTATTCTTCAGCTCAGAATGTGAGAGGCTGGTTGGCAGCACTGCATTTCCCCCCTATGCCTTCTCACAGGTTGTGTTACTGTGTCCATACATCACCCTGACATGGGTGCACTCATTGAAACGGTCCGCCTAGACCCTGTCTCGGGATGATGACATATTTTCCATTCCACTCAGTGATGTGTGTGAACAGCTTATCACTCTCTTATCACCATCCTCCAGCATCTCAAACCATACACATCCTCCATCTGATTTATTCAAAGGCCATGTGCAGGATTTCACTTCTATATGTATGATAGTAATTGACCGCTGATCTAATTAGGGGCAAGACCCCAACATTTACACTCCGACACTGATACTCCCCTGACCCTTCCTGGGAGTCCCCTTCGGCACAACTTCCCCTGCTACTCCTAGGGGTAATGGAGGGAGGAAGAATGTGGACAGAGGAAGTAAGTTTCCTCCAGGCAGATTGCTGGATGGAGAGGGTGAGAGACGGACAGATGACAATGGTAGGGAGGCCTGGGCCTGAGTGTCGCCTCAGGGAGACCTACACCCTGCTACGTGTTGGCTCCAGCCGCTACACTAAGTGCACCGAGCAGAGCCCTTCACAGCGGATTTGGCAAGGTGATCCCTTCACCCACCCCCCATCCATCTCTTGCCAGCCGCTCCCCTTCTCCCTCCTTCCCCTCTCAACCCTCTGTCCTCTTCCTCCATTCGTTGACACCAAACCAGGAGGTGATGAGTTGACGCAGAGGGTGAAGACAAGTGTGGGAGCTTTATCTCCTCGGAGCTTCCCTATCTTTTTTTTTGTGTGATGCTCTAATTATGTATGCAGAATTAAATTGAATTGTATTAAATAAATAATTATTTTTTAAGTACTGTTACCATCAATACTAAAAACACTGGCCAATCTAATTGATGCGATTTGGGAACAGGTGACTAAAAAGAATCCAGACAAAAGGAGAAACACAATCATGGGTTTTGCATTAATTTTTCTTTAAAACCTTTTGAAACATCTTTCCTTTAATGCATGGAGTTGTTTTGTTTCAACAAACTTTATTTTTATCATTGCATCACACCAGCATTCCCCTGCTGGTTCTCTCAACTTGACTCTAAACAATGTATTATTAGTCTTTGTAGTATTAATGATACATGCTAATACCATTTACAGACCTACTTCAGGTTTAACTTTGACTTACAGTGTACATTTGTCAGTGAGCACTCGTTTGGTTTTAGTCAGGTTGAGGCAAACAAATGTGACTAAACTGGTTTAATTACTTGCTGACTTTGTTCTTGTCCTATTTGTTGTAGCAATATTGCAGTATTCCCAAAACTCCTGAAATAAGACCCACATTTAATAAATACTGGTTACGAGTTCAGGCCAGAGGTGATTTAGGGGTCATCTGGTTATAAAGGCTGACAAATTGTTTCATACACATGCAAACAGGCCTGAAGCACTTCTGATCCTTCCAGCAGACACCGTGTCTCCACGTCTATGTTGAATGACACTGAACATTGCCTCCTGTAGAGAGGCTGCATTGTTTCTCATACAGGATTTAGAAAGTCGATATCAAATTCTGCTCTATTCAAAGAATCCTGTGTTTTATTAGAACGACAGGTGATTGCAGCTTTTAGGCCTTTGCATCGCAGGCTGAAATGCCACAGAGGCACAGCTCACAGAAGAAGTGGAAAACCTGACGATAAATGGAGCAGAGGCATGGAGGGATTGAGTTGCAGCGACATTCCTGAAGGTAAACTTCATGTATTGCGATGCTTGGTAATTTGTAGTGTCTTGTGTCGTGGTTCCAGTCTCTGTTTTTTTATTGTCATCAGCCAGTGTTGATGTTGATGTGCATGGCTTGACAGATGAAGTAATACTCTTCATGAATACACCCCCGAGGCTTTTCTTTTCTTCTGCGGTCAGCGCTGGAAATTTTAGGTGAGTGTGAGAATGATTGACAGCCTTATGACAGAGCTTTGCAAATCCTTTAATCCGTTCATGACGCTCAATAGGGGGCACTTGATGCACTTTATTCTAGCACCTCTCCCCATCTGGCTTCTGTAAAAGACACTCGGTGCCATCAGATGCTCTGAGAGCCTTGACAGGAGCTGATGACACGCAGAGTTGAGAGCTCTGACATTTCATCACTGAAATTCACTAAGTACATAGTATTAAATATGGCATTCCCTAAGATTAACATTAAAACCGATTTTTAATCAACACATCAACATTAGCACATGTTGTTAAATTCCAAACAAGGGCAAAGGAAACACTGTACATTGCAGACTAGAATTTATATGTGCTGTCCGTGAACGCAGACTTCTGGAATCTCTGCAGTTTTATGGCCATATGGATTGTTGAACAGCTTGCAGTCTGTGACTGAGTGTCTCGGTTACAGTCGAGTCTGTGATCTATGGATTTGTGTCCCGCTCCTGTGACAGTCTGAGCTCCTCCTTCACACAGGAGCCTTTTATCTCATGGAGACACAAATTACCCTTGAAAACACTAAGATATGAACTTGTATGTGAAGTAAAATTATGAAGTAAGCGTATTAAATAAGCTGTAATATCACAGTCATATGTGCTCGAATGCTGGCCTCGAATTTGAACAAATTGTGCAGTCAGAGATACCTGTTCTGTCTGTTTGTCTTTGTCTGCTCCTCTTTATTCGCTCCCTCACTGCTTTCCACTCACCCGAACCAGCTGAGGCAGATGGCCACACACCTGAGTATGGAACAACTTTCATTAAAGGGAGATTTTCCTCTCCACTGTAACCGAGTGTGTGTGCAAGAGAGATTGTTTCTCTCTATATAACTCTGTAAGATCTTGACCTTAAAATGTAAAGTGCCTCCTGATGCCTTATTTACCAAAATGTTTAACTTCAACTATTACTGAACTACAGGTTTGATATAGGGAGTTATTTGATCACCTTGGGAGGATTGTGGTTGGAAAGCTGCCAAACAGTGCATATTGGTGCTAGTATGGGGTATTGATGTCTTCACACCTCGACAATAGCCAGGAGGAACGGGGAATCGAACCTCTAATCATGGGGTTTGTAGACAACGTCCTCACCAACTGAACTACTGTTACTAATTTAGCTGATTCAGTGGTGCCACCTGGTGCAACATTGGAGTAACCTTCCTATATCAGTCTTTAACATTTTAAAACTAGGTCTGGTAGCAGGTATACTTGGGTTCAATCTGTCATCACAGCTCACTGACTCAGGGTCAAGGACATCCATGAAATAACTTAAACACATTATGCTGCAGAGTAACTTCTTGCATGCTACTACAATCTGCTGATTAGGCAATTTATTAGCTACCTTTCTTTATCACTTCATGTTAGATTCTTTTTCCCATTTCATTGTTTTATTCCACAAACCAGTATAATAGATTTGAACATACACACAGTTTTGCTTTTTTAATGCAATCTAAGATTTACTGTTGTTGATGTTTCTGTCAGTGTCCAGGTCAAATGGTGCCAATACAATTGAGCTGTGTACTGTGTCAGTAGGTTAACTGTGTGTCCCTACATGTTGCACCTTCTGATATCTATCACACCTGCCAATCAGGGGGCACATAAATCAACAATGGTGTCAAGCGGCATGGGGCAGAGAAAGTGCTGTGGCCTCCCTCAATCCATCACTCTGGCAGGTAACTGTCTTCTGTTTTTTTTTTACCATACTTGCTTTTTACCACACCAACAGACTGACCAGTAAGATTCTGCGCAGTTCGATTAGTTCAGTTCGTCTCCATAACAAGTTGTGTGAGCCCAGACTGGATCGCCTCTCTGTCTGTCTGTCCTTTTCTCTTTTCGCCGTCTCTCTGCCTCATCCAGGTAAAGTGGAGAATTGGCTTCAGGTGATTTGGAGAAGATCTTATCTTCTGTTAACAGAGGAATGACACCATAATGGAGCAGCAGGGGTGCAATTACCTTTTAGCCCTCCTCGCCCTCCTCCTCTCTCCTTCCCTTTGCCTTCACCTGAGCCTTCACTGACAAATTAAGATTAATGATGGGGATAAGTAAAGGAACCTGCTTACCTTCCAATATCACACGGTCATGTTGAGGGTGAGAGAACTCTGGGTTCTTCTCTTGTAACCTGTCTTGCATAAATCCTTCTAATACTTTATATTCAAATCTTAAAAAGAAAGGGTTTTGGAATACTTCCAAAATAACTGTATGTGAACATAGTTCATAGCTCTATGATGTAGAGAAGACGCCTTATAACATGTTTCAGAAACACAGCCAGCCTCTGTTGGCCAAAGATCATTTAAAATCGTTTGTGGCAAATAGGAAAACTGTTCTGTGGTCAGACAAATTGAAATTTGACTTTCCTTTTGGAAACTGTGGGAGCTGCATAAAGACAAGAGGGAGTGCGCATCAGTGCCTCTGGAATAGACAGCTTGCACATCTGGAGAGGCACCATCAATGCTGAAAGATGTATCCAGGTTTTAGAGCTGCATAGGATTAGCATAGCATTCAAGGAAGGACTTGCATACTTCAGCAGAGCAATGCTAAACCACATACAGCATCTATGACAACAGGATGGCCTGATAGTAAACATGGCTGTCAAGCTCATTTTGAGATGAGCTTATGAGATTTGCAAATCATTACATTGCCTCGTTATGTAGATTTCATGTAGTGTCAAAACTTTTTTTGTGGAATTGGGGTTGTAGTAGTAATTGTTTAAAAACAAGGAACCATCAACAACATACATCATTTTATATTTTGTTTCTCTATTTTTTTAAACTGGTCAAAAACAATATAAAGGAGGCATCATACTGTACAACAACGAAACATTTAGCAAAGAATATAACCGCTAACATTACGTAGTGAGGATGGAATGTGTAAAACTTGCAACTTTCTGTATCACAGCCGTTGTTAAAGTATAAAATCACAACAGGGCAGTAGTCATGCCGTAAATGTCCATTACCTCATAGAACAGCATGCCTTGAGAGACACACACCTATGTTTTACACCACTGTGGAGGGAGAAGGTCACTCAGTCAGTGATAAGGACATTAAATGAAAAGACTGTTGGGCATGACTGAAATATTTCCAATAGTGGATCAGTGCATGCACTGTGTTTGTGAAAGTGGAAAAAATTGTGTTGCAGACATACGTGCACCCCCCCCCCAACCCTTTCAGTTATCAATGTGAAATTAACTCGCAAATATATCCGAAGACCAGACCCTTCCCCCAAACCGCTATGCCCCACTAGAGTGGACTCTACATGGCTGAATGTGTGTCCCCCCCCCCCTGCCCTGCAGCTGGAGGTGTCTGTTTCACAGGCCTGTGTAATGCGGGATGTGGAAGGATAAGGTTTCACAGGTACAAAAGTTTCCGCTTTAATCCCATCACACAGGGTGAGTGGTCAGGGCTCAGAGCTTCTGTATAATCCCAGGTTTAGCCATTCTGGTGAGCGAAGCGACAGAGAGCTACAGAGAGGAAGTGCTTACAGCCCATCTCTGATTTTATTTAATCAATGTTTGCACAGCAAACGGTGAGAGCAATCTCAATAGCAGTTCAACTATCTCACAGCTCAGTGCACACAGGAGAGGATCAGTGTAGTTGGATGTATTAAAAAATCTGCTCTGGCAGCTGTTAAACAGGTTGATGTTGAAAACTGATGGATCCTACAGCAATTCAAAATGAATTTATCCCTGATAATAAGGAGCTTTATCTTTCTTTTCCTTCATAGAAAGTAAAGAACGAGGCTGTGTGTATGTGCCTACATGTTTTAAATCATATGAAAGAGTTGTGAGAATTGTCTTTTAATGAGTGGCTGGGGACTGTTAGAGGTCAGACTGGGACACTGATGAATTTTAAATGGTCAATTGCAGAGGGTCTCTAATGACTGACAGATCTGTGCTTTCTTGTGAAGAGCTTATCAATTTCACTGAAACAGGCTTTTTACGAGGCCTCCTCTGGAGAACACAGCCTGCCCCACGCTCACACTGATCAGTCAGAGCTCCAGGGTTAAATCAAGCACAACCACTGAGCACCATTGATAAAATGCCAGAAGACGTTCAGTGACGTCAGGTTAGAAAATAAATAAACACTATCCATAAGCTAAAAAGCATAAAGTTGACTTCACATGAAACTTTGGTCACTCTGAAGTTGAGGTTGAATTTTCTGCTCAACAAAAGAATGTCTCTTGGACGTGAAATGCTTTTGATTCATTGTAGAAAACTGCATTCTCAGAAATTTAATCCATATTCACACTGAACACCACAAAGCAAATTGTTGCATCCTTCCACAAGTTCCTTGAAGTGTGAGACTTGAAGGAAGAGTGGTTCTTTTGAAGGCAGGTAGAAGGCGTTGCGGGGCTGAGAGGTGCTGGAAAGGGCATGTCCAAACAGACTTCAGGCCCTGAGTGATGGGACACGGGAAACGGTAACAGGACACCTCGCTCCTGCTCTCATGTCAACACAGCCATGTGAATCACAGCTGTAAGAGTGTCTGAAGATCCAGGAGACAATAGATGTATGCTCTCAGCAAGATCTGTTTCAGTTTCTACAGAATCAGCAAGCTCTGTTTCAGTCACCATATTTGTCAGCATAGCATGTTTTTTTAGGAAATCCTTTGGAATGGATTAAACAGATCTGTAATTAATCTTTATCTATCATCAAGGCTGTTTCAAGTTGATCCCACATGGAAGAGGATACAGTCAAGGAGCAATGCATCACTTGAGTTGAAAGCACTGCTTCTATCATGAAGCACGGTGGATGAAACTCAGTAAAGTAATCCATGACACAGTGTGGTAAAACTGTAGAGCTGTTCAACTCATACAAAAACAAAACCAAACAACAACAACAACCAAAAAAAAAAAAAAAAGAAAAGGGAAAGGAAAAAGAAAAAGGAACGATTAGTGGATTTAAAAGTGTATCTACTTATTGAGTCATTTATTCATTATGTTTAGCACCAGATGCAACAGGCAATCTGTTGACACAGCTATAAGTAACAAACAACCCACTGAAATTATTATCTAAAAGTGATAAATGGTTGAAATAGCTGAACGTGAATAGATAGCTGAAACATCTGGCTTCTCCTAGTCTGCAGTTATAAAATTGTAGAATAAATAATTAAAAACCTTATTTAAATTAATACATGCTTCAAACATCCAGCTTCTCTTGCTCTACGTCACCAAATCCCACACATGGGAACATCTGCGAGGATCCAAACGTCTGAGTGCTGTGTCAATGCTCCCTCCTGGAGGTCTTGACTAAATGTGTTTCATTAGCATTATGTCTTTTTCTTCAGGCAGATGGTTTCACAGACAAACCATAATATTAAAACAATCTCTCAGCTTAATGTTCCAATGATCTACAATGACTGATGATGTAAAGAGGAGCTAATTATTTTCTTTTACTTGTGTTTCAGGAATCTGTTCGGACTTTGCATTTACACAATCTCAGCGATAGAGGGCAGCAGAGATCAATTAATCCCTGTGTCACTTTATTCTCCAACACTTTTCTCGTGTCTAAGTCAAATTTGACCTTTACACTCTTCAACCACACCTCTGCTGCCTTATCACATTGTGATCCATCCTTCCAGTAAATCTGGGACATTACAATACAAACACGACCATCATTTAAAATCAAACACATTGCATCTGTTTGTTTCCTTGTTTATTTATTGGCTGGACTAATGTACCAGTATGACAGTTTGGTATATTAAAGATTTAAAGATCTGTTGTCAGAGTCACTATGAAAAATATTTAGCATATAAAACCAGTAGACGTTAAACCTCACAATAAGTTGACTTTAAAGAAAGGATTTGTGAAATGATAGTGATAAAATGATTTATATGTTCACAAACTCAGATTTGAACAGTGGAATTCTAAACTCACGACATTCAAAACATCATCTTGTGATCGCCATATTTTATCGGACTATTTTTCTAACATGTCAACACAAATTTCTACTAATGTAATCCCACTCTTTGTACATTGAACAAGCAATACATTATTGTACTTTCTTTTTTACATACATACCTATAATACCTGTGTGTACTGTCCCATTACAGTAAGTTACTCCAGACGTCTTGTTGAGCAATTCATCACGGACATTCTCTCCATTGCCACTAATACATCATTATTTCCTTAGGTGCATCCTCAGTCGGCCTCTGCTGTTCTCTCCTATGTGTGTAAGCTGCGTGGTCGTACAGGAAGATCAAGGCAATGTCAAAGAGCGCCAACACTGTGTAAGGGATGACAAAGTAGTATCCCTGCAGCATGTTTGAAGACTTGTCCCCCAGGTCTACAACACCAGCGAAGCTCATTACCACATCCTGTGCCATGTTGGTCACGGTGACATTGACGAAAAATATGATAAGGACCGCAAAGGAAAAGCAAGCTGTGGGAGAAAGCACAGTACTGTCACGAATGAACCACAGGGACAGAACTATACCACAAACTCTGTTTACTTACTCCAATAACTCTGAATAATAAATAACGTATTCATTGGTGATTTTCATTTGTCCAAATGCAAAAAAATATGTTGTTTTTTTCTGACTCACAGGTGCTTTGTGCTTTGTGATTTACCTACCACTGAGTGAGCTGCAGGTGTAGATGCCCACAGGCCCCATGTAGGTCTCATAAGGATTACTGACACTGTTGTACAGGGAGATAAGGATGGTGCAGGCAGAAAACAGCAGACACAGACCCAACAGGCACAAAACCAAACCGTGCAGGGCGATCGGGGTACCTCCTTTTGTTGTCAACGCAGGAAACACTACACACACACAGTACAGGAATATTAGGTGTTTGTGATTTTGAATAGCTTACATTCATTATGTCTAGTAATAATGGGCAAATTATTATGCCTGGTTTAAAGGAGAAAGTCACCTCCCAAAAACAAACAAGCAATATTTCCTCCTTCCTTCCTTCCTACCTCTGGTTGTACCCATGCAGGTAGGTGTGGCTGTATTTACTTTATTT
Organism: Anabas testudineus; assembly: GCF_900324465.2. Classification (NCBI taxonomy): domain Eukaryota; kingdom Metazoa; phylum Chordata; class Actinopteri; order Anabantiformes; family Anabantidae; genus Anabas; species Anabas testudineus. The sequence goes on from NC_046628.1 coordinate 12,680,834, forward strand.
CCAGATATTCAACAATATGAACAGAACCAAGGCTTACACAAAAATGGTTCACACAAAGTTGTGGAGATGTTTTAAGACAGGAAGTATTAGAGATTGAAATCTTAAAGCTGTTCCCATCTAGAGATAATGTAAATGAGAAAGTAATTTGGATGAACAGGGTTTTTGACAACATTTGAGGCCTTACCATCAAATCTGTCACTGCCTCCAAAGGGGCAAAAAGTTCTTAATACAGTCCCATTGAAAAGAGTCATAGTTATTTTAGCAGATCCATTAAAGTGGCCACTTCCACTTCTTGCACATTCGATGGTTGTCGTAGCCCAATTCGCTGACATGCCGTACCCCAACAGCCCCACAGATACGGCAGTGACCAGCGCACTGGATATGAAAAATAGCATCTTCTGAATGGAAGGCATTGTTGCTGTATTCCAAAAGTCAAACCTAAATCCCTGTGTCTGTTTTCTAAAGCTCAGATGATTTCCGAAGCCTGGTAGGACCCTCTGATCCTCTAAAGACTGAGTGTGTGAGCTACCTTCCTGGGTGGAGTGAAATGTGGATAGCTGGTCATAAAATCTCTTGATTATAAATGTGACCTTTGGTTTGGGAGACAAAGACAGGGACAGTTGTCATGGTAGGGACACCGGTTATTCCCATCAGCTTAAGCGTGATAACTGTGTCATGGCTGGTCACAGAGTCGCAGGTCACTTCACGTACTGTGAAAATTGTGAACCTTTCTGCAGGGCCAATATTAACGGCTGTTACTGAGTTGAACTGAACAAAGCCACATCAGAAACAGCCTTTTCACAACCCTGGATTCAAAGTCCTGACCGTGATCTAGGTGATCTTAACTGGAGGCCCATAAAACACATTGCTGATTAATGATTTACCGCTCTCACTAAAAAGAATTACAGGAAGATGACAAGCTGCACATTCTGAATGTGTGCGTCATCCAGGAAGCACGACAGTAATGACAGGGATTGTAATCATTTCACAGAGAAATATGTTTGGTCCATAGTTCATGCTACATATAAAAAGAAAAGGACCTGTTTAACTGTACCATTGAACACTGTCGTTGACTGGTTCCATTGCTTTATGACCCAAAATTAAGCTGTTTCAGTGACAATACAGGAAGAGTGTATCATTTTCCAGCACCAGTGGAGCTTCAGTGTTTACATTATTACATTATACAGGTACATAGCATACACATTAACACACACGGATCCTGACGCACTGAACGTTTTATTCAATAAAACCATGATGAAAACGAAGTGCTGTGGATGCACACATGCTGTAATAAAGTTTGCGGCCAGACTGTGGCTCCCTCCCTGCTACAAACAGAGTGTGTGTGTGTGTGTGTGTGCGTGTGTGTGCGCTCGCTGACAGCCAGCTCTGTTATGTTGGAGTAAACACAAACTCCTCCTTCTCACTGACAGGCGACAACGCTGAAACATCGCCTCGCCTTTTCCGAGACAATCCGCGCTCAGGATTTACTGCTAAAGCCATTAAGGTGAGTTGATATGATCACTCCACTTTATCGCGCCGTCTTTTGCGTGATGACACGGATTTGGCGACTAGAAAACGTCAAGCTCTTCAGTCATTTTCTTTTTCAGTCACACACCACGCCGTGTTACCTGCCCATTACGCACAGCGGCGCACGGTTGATTGTTCACCGTCCATTTCAGGTGCGCGCTCCTCTGTAATGTGGCAGTGATTAGATGCCACGTTAACTCGCAGTGTTCATCTTTTGCTTGTATTCTGGCAGCTCGGGGTTTGACAACCTGCAGCGATTTAAATCAACCCGGTGCGTCAGTGTGGTTTAGGCTACTGGAGCACGCGTTTGGAGTTTCTGCCCTCGTCTCCCATTGAGTCCGTGCTTTCTCTCGCTTATCTTGTCTGTGTTTTGCATACATCACTATAAAGATTAGCATTCTTCCCTTTAAATCCGATAGCTAACTGCTTGTGTGTGTGGGCTGAGCCAGTTTGAACATGCCAGTGAACAGAGGGTACAGCATATTGGTGCTTCAGACATCACGGATGGATCTGAGATCTGCTGAGACCTGCTTCTGTGGGTGGGAGCTTGTCCTGTTTTTATTTTTTGGTGTCTTGAGATTTACAGTTTAATGTTGGGTTAATACATTTGGTGGCTGCGAAAACAATTTAGTTGTGGTCTGTAATGTAAGAATCACAGGACGTGACGTTATTCACCAAAGGAAAGGACTCTCCTCGGGCAGGTCAGAGGTCAGGGGCAGCAGCAGATCATCCTCCTTGGATCTGTACATCAGCATCCTCAGAGACACAAGTTTTACTCTAATACTTAGACCAAACATGTCAACCCTCTCCTGACTGGAATCAGTTGCTGACTTTAAACTGTTGATTGCAGTTGTTAAAAATCAGTGAAAAGACAAAATTTTCCACAACACACTTATTTTACTTATTGAGTTTCTCTTTTAGTTTCATATTCACAGAGCAGACACATGATTAATCCCCCCCCCCACCCCCCCCACCCCCCCCTGCTTGATTTTACTGTCTTTGCCTCCTGTTTTGTCTGTTACAGATACATTTGGTGTCTTTGTTTTTATTTCTTTACTCCTTGGTCAGTGCTCCCCTATACAAATAAGACCAGGGAGATATAAGGTTTGACTGCTGAGTAGTGTTTGTAGATTGATTTGGCTTTTATTTTAGTTCTATTCACGTTTGAATTCAGTTCTCTGAGATTACATTTTTACTTTCGTAAATAAAGAAACCTGCAGTGGTTGTGCCAAGTTTAATCTTGATCTTAATCAAAGTAACTCGGCCCACTTGCCTGTAAATGTTAGTTTCTGCGTCTCCTTTTTTGTTAACTCTCTCCAGGTGATGCCATTTATTTTATGTATATTTCACGTGCAACAGTAGATGTGGTGCAAAGCCTCAACAGGTTTAGGACGACAGCAGCTATTTCTGTTGCAGTTTTTTCACACTTTTTAAATGTTCTTTTGCATTTCTTAAGCTATAATTGGAAATGTAAACGGCATCTTGGCATAATTGACATGTACATTATAGAAGTGTGGGTGTGCCTTGTGAAATGAGCAGATGTGATGATTAATGAAATCCTCATTGAATGGGAACATGTTCTGCATACCTGGAGTTTCTAGCAGTTTGCTGGATATGAACCTCAAATTGCCAGCCCTGCAGTTAATCTCAGGGTTTCAGCCACCCTATATCTATCCACCACCTCTCTGTAAGTCTCAGAAATACTCCCATTTTACTTTGAGCTGCCACGGTGAGACTGCGTGCTACACTGTGCTCTCTCTCTCTCTCTCTGAGGCTGTAACCACATTAACTACACTACGCTCGAAGGTATGCTTTTTTTCTCAAATAGGCAGAGAAGGAAGTAATTGGTATAAAGTCACGACAATTAGAGACGAGTCTGGTCTGACCTGGAACTTGTCAGACATTTGCCGGCAGAAATAGTTAAAGCCAGCTTCGAAGAAGGGCTCATGTATTAGGCACGGGATTTGTGATAGTAAGATCTTTCTTTTGATACAAACAGAATTCCTATCCTAGCTGTTATTTTCTCGCCGCCTTAGTACAAGCTTGCTAAAGCACATTAAGCTGCAGTATGGTGCAACCCAAGGCTTGTTTGTGCTTGTGGCTAGGGCTACAGACTGCACATCCTGCAGTCTTCCTTTTGGCGTCATTCCTATATGTTTTAATAATGCTATTTAAAAAAATATTAGAAGTCATGCAGAGTGAGGACATTAAAATTTAACCCTCGTCAAATTAGGCAGTGAAATTACCAATGGACGGGTTGTTTGTGTCACTTGTACTAGATTTGGAAAAATGTGTGAAGACGTGGTTGAAAAGCAACATTCATACAATCAACCATAAAGAAATCAGGGAAAACAGAAATATGGAGGACGTTTGGCTCTCTGGAAAACCCCCCAGCCTCACACAGTGACACAGAGTGGGTGTGTCTCCAGAGGAGGCTCTATTAAACACACGGCTGCTGCAAGTACAGCTGTGCAAACTGTAGCGTTAGATTCAGGATCAGCACTAATGTCGCTGTGAAAGGGCAGGACCGATACATGTACAAACTGAGGCTGTGCAGATTTGTGTGTTTTAGTCAGCTGTGTTTAGGACACTGCTGGGTTACTGTAGCATGGAAACAGCTGGGCAGAGATCAAGGTTCTCCCTGAACTCACCCCCAGTCTGTTCAAAGGAGGCATTGTGAGTTGCTCCTCTGAGATAACAGAAAGGCCAATCACATGAGACACGAAACACAGAGAATCTTTTAGGGGAACTTTAAACTGTCGTTCCAAAATATTGTTACAACCCCTAAAGAATCATCACCATCAGCATCAAGCAACTGATAACTTCAGACACTAAAGCATGGACTTTTACGCGGACGGAAATTTGTCTGTAGATCAAATGAATAATCAAAAAAAACAATCAGCAGATTATTTGGTAATAAAAACAATCATTGTTATCCACGAGGATCCATTAATGTCTTATAAATTTTTCAATAAAGTTGTCAGATTACTACAGCTGCACTGGCACTTATGTACAATCAGTCGAACAGCTGTTTATTTTGTTCCATGACACATACAAACTTTTGGATTACTGCTGAACTCATGTGTCCCAAAGGAGAAAACACATTTTGAAGATCTGTAAAAGTTGGTTTCAGGAAAAAAAAAAAAAAAAAAGCAGCAGGCTGCCAAAGCTCGTTTGTCATAATCACACATTTCCATAGTTCACATGAGCTTCTGGTGGGAACAGTGTGTTGACAGATGTGATTTCTGATATAAAATCTCTTATTGTATTAAGCTCAGATTCTTTTTTTTCTTAGGTCAAAATATGGCAACCTAATTTAGTGACCTGCTCAGGGAAAGCAGGGTGGAGCCCAGAACAGATTAACTCCCTGTGCTATGTGACCTGATTTAAGTGAAGTGAAAGCAAACATCTCCAGACCTGGCTTAGAATATGTTGGAGTCCACTTTACTTTATCTGAATAAATTACTTGGAAAAACAAATATTAGTCTTTCTGGGGGAACAAAGGGCAACCTGGAGGCTGGGAACATGGTTAAGATTGCTTTGACAGCCAGGAAGAAAGAGGATTGAACTGTTGAGGATTTCATTGAAGACTGTTTGTTTGATCCTAGTGTGAATTTCAGAAGCAGTTATTTCATAGGCACATGAGACATCACACCCACTCGTTCCTCGATAACCGATGTCTTTGAAAGATGTTGCAAATAGTGTGAATCAGAAGCTGACGTTTGCACTTGTTCATATAATTAATGTTGTCTTCTGAAAGTCTTTTACATTTTTCTGTTGTGTAACATCCCTCTAAAATGTGCCTCTGAAACAGCATTGAATTTTAATGTTCTTGATTGCACACAAACACGTAAAGTGGCTTTTAATTGAATCCAAAAACAGCAGGTGTGTGACTGTGTTGACATAGCGATGCTGCTTATAGTGGCGAAGGAAGAATTTCTGCAGCACCATAAACTCTGAAGCCTGGCTGGAGGTACATCAAGGTCACACTTAGTCTTGTGACTTTTGTCCTCAGTCTCTGTGTGTAAAGTCAGATGGCCGCTTCTGTGCAGCGTGTCAGCATGCATGCATTGATTTTTCTTGCTGCACCGGCTCCTGTCCATGTTAACGTTGCATCACATTTTGTTTTAAGTCTGATATCGAATGCAGCTGGATTATAAATGTTTTGTTGGATCATATAGAGATGAGATGAGATGAAAGCTGGGTGTTAAAGAAACAGTGAGTGAGGAGAGCGAAAGGAGGAATAATGGTTTGGTTGTGTCACTACAGAGGTTGTTGACATGGATGAGTACAGAGCTTAATGAATAATGGATGCTTACTAAAGCAGCCCATTTCCTATCCATTCTTCCAAGACGGCTACACGGGGAGTTGTTTGCGATTATCATGTCACTACTTCAATATTTTCATTGTGTTTTCAGTAACATGATGCTGCTGGAAGGTGCTGGAGTAAGTCCAGTGAACATTTTCACACTAGACTTTCATTTTATTTGATCTTTATCCCAAATAAGTACAGACCAACAATTTTTAACACACTACCAGTTATTTGTAGATTCACTGAAAACAGAAAGTGTCCAGTTCTGCTTATATTTAATTCATTCCTCTGCCAAAAGCTTTCTTTTAACATCAATATTCTTGAGATTTGTAATAATTACCACTGTTCTGATCACATCACAAAGGACTGCCGTGACAGCTACAGTACAAGCATTAATTGAGTGTCTGGGTTGTCACTTTTTGTGTTGAGCTAAAAACGATGTGGCTCGTGTGGTCAAATCTGTTTTATTAAAAGCACCTTTTAACTTCTGACACTTAAGAAGCTTTATAGTGTTGAAGCCTTTTTTTTTTATTTTTTACTGTGATGAATGAGTGTAAATGAAGGCTGTTTGATGCCGCAGTGAGCCCACGGTCAGTGGTTAGCTAACATGCCCTGCATGCTTATAGGCATGTAAGTCTCAGACAAGCACCAGAAAGTGCTAATGTATGGGAAGATAATCAGAGCTGTCGTGGATGATATAAATGACCAAGGTTAAAGGCAGTTTGAATCATGGAGCATGTTGGAAATAAGATGAGGGGAAGAACCTTGAACATGCTTCATCTTATTGAATTCCTGTCAGTGTTTAAAGATGTAATTTCAGCTGTTGTTATGTGATGGTATTGCACAACTATTTGTGTGGGGAAGGAAGAAAAAACAGAGGATGTGGTTTAGATTAAACAAAACACAACAGCCTAGAGATGGAGGGATAAGCAGGAATATCGCATCTTTGACTGCTGGCCAACAGTGATAAAGGCATTGTCAACTTTTATATTTGTCTGTGATTTCTAATTGTTATGAAGCCCAACAGATGCACAGAGGTGTTTTGTGTTTGTGTGTTGTTTGACTTAACATCTATTGGATGTACTGAGGTGAATCACAGTATGAATCGTTACGACTCCTAGCAGGAACATGGTTGTTATTTCTGGATTTGAGCGAAATGTCTTCACTACCACTCAGTTGACTGTCATGAAATATTGTGCGAACATATTCATTTGTCTATCTTGGGATGAATTGTAAAACCCATGGCCTTAGTTTTTTTTTTTATCAAACACCATCATAAGGCCCAAATTTTGCCTGGTACTTTCGTGCATTGTGAAATCTGCTGCGCTGGGTTTTGTGCTAAATAAATCAGATGATATCATGCTAGTGCTAAATAAATACCTAATCAAACTAGAGTATTAATGGTAACGGAACTAAGACAGAGCCATCAAAACGTATGCGCAGCACTTTTTCAATGCCTGCAATAAAGCCAATATGTCAAAAACAGTTCAGGCTTTAATTCTAGCTATGATTTGTTGTCTGAATATCTCATAAATATCTCATCTTGACACATAAGGAGCTGTCGGATCAGTGACTGGATGGCATTACTGTTGTTTATCCCTTCACATCGTTGAGGGCAGATTTTTGTGGCTACTGTAATGACACTGGTTGATGAAACGGGGCGTTTCATTTTGATAATGCTGATCAGAGATGTTGTCATCTCTCGAATAAAATCCTTATATTTCACAACTGAGATATGTTAAATGTTATTATGCTCCTGCTCCTGTTCATAGTTTAATAAATCTTAAATCTTGCTTTAATCTAAAGCAAAGTCATCAATAATCATTGTAGTAGAGAACACTATAGGCCCGGTCTTCTTGGGGAGGGTTGGATCGATTCATGCATGTAAGAAAATACATACCATGACTTTGCCACACTGACCTTCAGCGTCTGTGATCACAGTGAAACGTTTGGTCATACTATACGTCTTCCCACTGGGAAGTACACAGCCTTATTTGTGCTCAGCCAGAGATGATGTCAGGTCCACACTATTCACCTACAATGATGGAGCATTTATCAGTTTTGAGATTCATCCTTTCCCTTTTTTGTTTTTGTTTGTGAGAACTAGTAGCAATAGTTGTAGTTGTGTCCTAACAGTCTAATTCATTCTATATCTGCCCACTTGTCCTCTAAGCCTTCATGTTTCACAGCACCTTGTACAGAGAGACGGGTGTGTGTGAGATAACAAGGAGCAGGGATCACAAGCAGCCGTCAAAAAACCCTGAGTGTTATTTCTGCTGCTCCTAGACAACTAAAACACAGTGGCGAAAGAGGTTAAAGGTCAGAATATTCCTAATAATGAATCGTTATCACAGGTGAACTGCAGATAGTTTGAGTCCTGTTCCTCCACAGTTTCACTTACTTTGCATTTAGAGATTAAACAGCAGAAGAACATACATTATGAGAAATGTATTTTTAATGCTTAGAGTCTGTGCCCCCCCTTGGGGACTTTGTCCTCTGGTGTGTCTGTGTAAAATGACTGTTACTCTGCTAGCAATGACATAAGCGCTTTAGAAAACAACCACTGATAGCTCCATTTGTGTGTTTGTGTTTTTTTAATGTGTAAATCAGATCACTTTCTTCTCCATTTAAGGAACATAAGAAACCACTAAGCGAAGAAATGATAACTGGTTGTATCCGACCTGTCAGCTGAGTGGCACTGCTGCACAGAATGATGAATTTGTATTTAATTATTTACATATTTTATTGTTTACCTATTGAAAGTGCTCTCTCTATGGGCTGTGCATACTTTTATCAAAACTGGTGGGCAACAGAGTGGACACATGGCTGACATGAGAAAAGGAAAAATAGACCTTCTGTTTGCTGCACAGAGGGGCTCAGCAAATAGACAGGAAGGGATTTGATCATCAGATCTGTTCTCCCTGGGGAGGGAAAACGCCTTGCTCTCTGAACACACTGAGACACTCCCTCGTTTGAAGTCCTTTATGACAGCCTTGGATGCACCAGTGTAAGATGACGAGCCAGACAGTAGATGACGGGGCTGCTGGCTTATTTAGAAGCGCATCATTTCTGGGATTTTGTCTCCAAACGAGGACCTGCTTGTTTTGCTATGCTGTTGATGTGCTGGGTTGTATTGGATTCGAGGCAAATGTTAAATCTGTTGTGTCCTAGGCAGCATTTTAAATACAATGTGACACATGGACGGTGCTCTGAGCTATCAGTGATGCCTGTTTGACTTGGATGAACTACAACAGGAAATAAATACTGGGCTCTGTAGTACTACCAGTTCATTATTATACTATCACACTCAGCAGCTGTGTCACAGCAGGGGACTAGTTAGCCGCTTAGATAGCCAGAGAGATGTCTACAGTCTCATTGCAAAAACTCATTAGTGTACACTATTTGGAGTTAATTTTCCTCATGTTCAGCTCATGTTTCGTCATGTCCAGCTTGACGTGCACAGTTTTTCTCACGTGTGGCTGCACCGACGGGCAGTTGGTCCTTCAGTGCTCGAGGTCCTGTGACTCTGCTTGATTGTTTTCATTAGTCTGCGGGTGGCAGACTAATAATACCTCCACCCTCCACCATGGTTGTCATTTTCCACAAGCCCTGAAAATATGGGAGAGGTGAAGTGGAGGGTTGTTTTTATAGCTTTCCCACCCATGTTGTTCCTATCATATCAGTGTGGAGTGTGATATAAAATCCTACATGCTCCAGGCCACACATTTCACCCTGCATTCCTGTGCCTGTAATTGGTTATTGTCGAAATACATCGGGGGGTTGGGTGTAAGCTGTAGAAAGGAAATGAAGAGACAGAGGGAGAGAAAATGGGGGGTGGGTGAGTGTACAGTATATCCAACCACAAGCACCACTGGAAAAGATGAAACAGGGAGCTTTTGGTTGCTGATGCCAAAATACTCCCCCTCCCACCTCCCACCCCTATGATGAAGAGGAATTTTGAGGAATCTTTCATTTGCATTTCATTCGCATGTGTCCAATTAGATTTTCTTCAGATCCTGCTGGGGTGATGGTGGCAGAGGGTGTCTGCTTGTGGGATCTGTTCTCCTAAAGCAGACAATGTTTGCCAGAGGTGACATGGCTGAGCCAGCGTAGCTACATTTGGGTTTGTTGTCGTTTTTTGGGAGTAATTTATGCAGTGATAACGTGAAACCACAGCTCTGTCCCTGACTTATTTATTTGTAAAATGTACCTTTAAAGCTTGGAAATGACGATCGTCATTGTGCAAATTGGTATTGATAAAATAATTTGACAGAAAATATTTATTTGCGCTGTTTATTTAAAAAAAAAAAAGCAAAACATTGGCTGCTTTTAGCTTCTTATATGTGAGAATTTGCTACTTGAAAATGGCTAAAAGTTGTTAGTTTTAACCCCACATGAAAGTATGACAGTGATGTTTAAGGGGAATACTTTATCATCTAATGTTGAATAAACCAATTTGCTTTGTTGAGCACTTGGTTCAGCTCTTTTTATCTCGCTGCCCCTGAGACAAACCTGCAATTGTCCAAAGTGATCTAGTGCATTATAATGTCCCCGTTTTCTATGTGCGCTCCTGGTTAAGATGCAGCTCAGCTTCTTACTGTGTTGGGCCTCATTGCAAAACTTTGTTATAAGTATTTTGTCTGGAACACTTCCCTGTAACTTGTCATCTCTTAACAGCCATATCTATGACAAACACACTGAGTGTCATTAGAGAACTCATCCCCTTTGATGACAGTGTGCAAGGACACTCACTCACTGTCTAAACTTTTACTGTCACAAAACCTGCTGGAAATTAGTTTATGCTTATTATTGATACTTTATTTCTAGTGCAGTACTACATAGAATGTAATGGAGAAGCACCTTAACAGCCCATTTTAATGCCATAGTATTGGTACAGGTGATTAAACGCAGTGCTTAGATTGTCGTTCTGGAACAGCAGGAGAGTTAATTAGCAGGTGAACACTCTGCCGTCGACCTTTAGAGGCTCACCAGATTTATAATGATTTTCTGTCAACACTCTCCAGTTTTTGAATCTCTTCTGAGCAAGAGTACCTGTGTCTTTTATGTAAATATAAAACAAAAATAAAGCCCAAAAAAGCCACAGAATTCAGGCATTAATGGGCATTTTCTTCAGTCTTTAAACTAAATTCAGTGATGCGCAAAATCGATGGTTGGCTATCAACCAATTTTGAGTCCCCAGTTAGTGTCTGTCACTCTGCACTGTTGGCAGACACCTGCTGGCCTTTGTTGACCACTATATATGTTATTGCTAGCATTTACAAGCTGGGGGAAAATAATGTAGATTGTGTTTGTTAATGAAGTAGTGTACATTATGTTTTTAAACCCAGCCACCCCCTGTGTGACTTTAAAAACAGAAACTACTTACAGACATGACGCACTTCATAAATGGGGCCCCAACCTCATGTCTCTCTCCCCTCTTGGCAAACCTAAGGTTCCCCAGATGTTCCAATCCAATAGTTTCAGTAGTAACATTATGAGACAAAAGGCTTTCTGGATGTGGACTGTTTGGTTTTTCATATTTAATTGGGTCAAGTGCAGACTGTAGATTTATTATGTTTTTTGCTCTAATGACAAACGGCGCTACACTCAGAAAGGGGCATAATGAGATTGTTGGCTTCCAAATGGCAGTCAGTGGAAATGCCTGTAGCACTGCTGTTTGTGATGCTTTATTCCTTGTCACCAGAAATGCATCTAATTATGTTCCATATCAAGCACTGTAATTGCCATTAAATTCCCCTCTCTAAATTGATTCCCTTTAATGTGTCTGGAGTTAAATAAAATTGAACTGTCTTGTAGAATCACTTTATGGACAGAACATTTTGAAATGGAGAATAATAGGATGCACATGTTGTGTGTTACAATGAAGAATGTGATTTCTGTATTAAACCTCATGTGAATTGTGGGAGATTTGATTCATGCAGCAGTTTTTCTTATTTTGATAGGGTTGTGGCGGACTGTCAGGAAAAAAAGCTAGAGTGAATTCCAGCCCTTCTCTGCATCACGTCAGCTGATTGGCAGCTATTATGATGTCATTTGTTTTTGTGGGGCAAAGACAGGTCACGCTGGCTGATCTGTGTACCCTCTCTTTCTTCCTCTGTCTCTGTTGGTTTCTCAGCCCTGCTCAGCCCTGCCCTCCACCTCCTCAGTCTTTGCCAGTGTTTTCCTGTCTTCACTTATTGTTTATAGTGAGTCTCACAGATCCAGTCTCTCTACTTTGTGTCTTTTAGTATCGTGGGTTTGAATATAAAAAACAAAAAAACACAAAAACAAAACAGGTACTGTTTGTGTCTGAATAACACAATACTGCAAAATTCTGGAAAAACCCTGTCTTAAAAACTGTCTTAGATAGCAGGAGATCCGTTTTCCTTTACTATATCTTGAGTTTTTCCTTGTTGTTGTGGAATAAACAATTTCAGTGATGCTACCTAAAGTACTGATACCAAAATAACACTGTGATCTGCTTTAGTACTTACAACTGGTGCAATTTCAGAGGTCTCAGTGTAACATCTTAGACTTTTTTTGTGGGGAGCTTATAAATTATACATCAAAAGCACAGCGGAGCTCCCATGGCCACAATAGATAGACTGCCAATATATATGAAGATGTCTAGACAGTTGGGTGCCATAAATGTTTGGTTGCACTTTGGTTCAAGTGTTGCTTGTAACTCTGATTTCTCCTGTTCTCTATATATTGATCTGTTTTTACTAATGGCCCATATTATATTATAGTGAAATGCATTCACATCCAAGGCACTGTACAACCATTTTAACCCATTGTACAATAGCTAACAAAAGTAATAGGCTAATTGGAGTTGGTAAAGTTATAATCTGACAAATCCGGTCTGATTCTGGGGGATCTTGGGCCTCTCCTATGGCTTGCAGGGCTGCCGCTTGTCTAATCACTCCTGACCCTATTAGAAATGAGTCCTCCTTTGTTACTGTGCGGTACTGTCAGTTGTGGGGGAACAAAAAGTGCCATTGTCTTTCATTGGTGTGGCTGGGATAGAACTAATCTGTAGAGCTGCCTCAGGATTGCTATAATCCAGATTCAGTATTAATGGCAGTCTAATCTGCACATTTTTTACCCTCTGGAGAGGCTGACGTGGCAAATTTTTTGTTTGCTCGTTTGATGTCAGTGATTTTAAAAATGAAAGGGGTTGCTTTTGGTTTATGCCACGAGGGATAATATCCAGATTTTGTGTGCCATGTGGCAAAGATGCTGCACTTGTCCGATACCAGCACAGACAATGCTGGGCCGTTGCTGGATTTGTCAGATATATCCTCAGACTCCGTTCTCTTTAACCAGCTTTCCTGCTGGCAGTTTTGTGTTTTTTTGTGTTTGTCGGCATTCCAGTCATGAAAATATTGTAGCCTGAGACCGGTGGGGTTGATGAACACAATAATTGCATGCCTGTAATGCTAAGCGTGCTGAAGGACCATGGGGGTGTATTTGCTCAACCATGCACAACATGCAGTGAAGGCAAATGACATGAATGGCAAAATGGTGATCCTCTACTGCGTGCACTCAGAAGAGGCTCTTTTGCTCTTTGTTCGATACAAAGAGATGCAGCGATAGACACGTTGATGTGTGTGAAATCCATCACACAGCTGCTAGCTTGGCACAATGATGAGCGCCACCCTCCCCCCATCAGATTCCCTCCTACACCTTCTTATCTTCTCTCCTCAGAGCTGTGAACATGGGTCTTTTGTTTACAGTGCTTTCCAGTTATCCATACTAGTAATCCCCATGACAGGCAGCATGACTCTGAAGTCTCCAACCTGTCATACTTTTAGAGATGACCAAGACTATAGCTGAACTAGAGCTAGAAAAAAGACTTTCTCCATGCTGAGACACTGTGTCCGTGCAGATTTTGTCCTCACTGAACTGCCTAAGCAGGAGAAAATAAACATTTTGCAAACTCCCATATTAAGCATGTAGAAGATAAAATAAAGTTTCTCTCTCAAACGTCATCCCGCTCTGCTTGTGCACAAACTGCACTACTACACCAGAAATGAATGAACAAATTTAATAAATGGCTGTAAACAATATACACAACTAGACAAATAAATCAATGCCCTGGAAATAAGTTTCGCCTATCAGCATTGCCCAAAATAATTTATTAATTTCAGGGGCCGAATGTATCATCACGATATCACAGCAAAACCTTTAAAAACATAACCTGAATTTGAATCAGCAGTCTTTGGTTGAATGAGAAGAAAATCAATAGTGTCGCAGCCTGAGTGTGACTTGCCATCCATCAGTTTGTTGGCTGACTTAAGCAGCTACTGTAGATGATGTGCTGAATGGCCAATTTCCTGTATCCTGTAAAAGATATTACCACAACAGGGCTTCTCTCTTTGCTCTTTAAATTGATGATTTCTCTCTGTGTTGCTCTAACGCTGCTAGGAAATAGATTAAAATAACACACAGCAGTACTTGTTTCTGTAATTTCAGGCACAAACCCTTAATAATTTGTAATCTAATTTGCAAACCACAAACAAATCTTGTTTTTTTTATTGTTTGAAGTGTGACAGACAGTAATATAATGCCCTGAAGAACAGGACTTAATATGTTAAGGCCCATTCATGAAATACACAGCATGTCTGCAACAAATTCAATCTGAGTTAAAATGTTTCTAAAGACTAAAATTGTAAGTGTGTCTCCCACTAACCTCGCAAATCTAATCTGAAACTACAGCCCTCATGTTACACGTCATCTGGACATACACAGAAGAATTTACAGTATTTACACAATTGCTTCCTGGAAGAGGGGTAGGGTGTGGGGTGCTAGTTCCTCCGGCTGATGACTAGATTACAGTGTTTACTCGTGCACACACACAGCTCTGCCTGCAGATCAGATGAAGTGATGTCTTTGAAGAGAAGGATTTAAAGAGGTTTGAGAACTGTATTTCAGTTGTGGCTGGTCACTGCTCCAGAGTGCAGTGGATGTCATCCTGTAAATCATCCATATCCTGTTGCTCTTGCAGTGAGCTCTTACTTCCTGTCCTAGGAATAGCACTGTATGAGGGTTTCACTTTATCCCCTCTCTGTAACAGACATGTTCAGCTTTGGTGAAATCTATAACATTTATCTCACCAATCACCAGTCTGAAACTAGTGTGGAAAGTGTTATATATTTGTCAGTATCTTGTTTATTAATCTCATGACTACTTGTGGCTTACATGAGAGGGGTCACTCATGCAAACCGACAAGAGCCTCAGCTGTCTCATTCTCACATTATCCTAAAGACTTTATTGATACACTTGGGAATTCATCTTCCCCCTCAATCCTGCTGCAGCAATTCAGGCCCAAATCATGATGTTTTAATGATGATTTGCAGTGACCTTTTTATGCCATATGATGTAGTGTTATGTTTTTTTCACATGGTTCAATCTTAGTTTCATCAGTTCACAAAATGTTTGCCAATACTGCTGTGGAGTGTTAATATGCTCTTTCACAAACTTCAGACATGCAGCAATGTTCTTTTTAGTAAGCAGCAACTTCCCTTATAGTGTCCTGCTATAGAAACCCTGCATCAATGTTTTACCTACTGTACACGAACACAAATGTTCCAACTTTATGTAAATCAACAATTCTTAATTGTAAGTCCTCTGAAAGCTCACTTTCACATATTTTTTTTCCACTAGCACTGAGGTTCTTATGGTTGTTCTCAATAAAGTCATGAGAGATCAGAATAGTTTTGGGTTATTGTTTTAGGCACATTATATTAATAATATATATAATATTATAATAATATGAATACTCTTGTTTTATGAAAAATTAATGTTAAGGTTCATATACTTTTTCCTGCAGCTGTAAGTAGACTAGCTCAGCCAACACAATGAGCTGTCAAGTAAAAACATTAAAATGACTCATGACATCAATATCATGGTGTTAGGATCCACAACAGTAAAAGACATTCTGGATTTGTCCAAAATTAATCCGTGTTTTATAATATTTCTCATATAGTAATTATAAGGAGACATTGTTTATAGTGTAACTCATGGGACTGCATTGACGGGAGATGATACATCCGCCCTCATTGCTTTGCTCCAGAGTGAAATATCTCAACTGCTTTATGGATTGCAATTAAAGGTTGTACATGCACTCAAAGTAGGTTTTATGATTGCCTGCACTGCAGGTTACCTCTAAAACTAATCACTGAATTCAGCTGCAAATGGAAAGTTTGATGTATGAGGACCGAATCGTACCCTGGCTGGCTAGTTAAGGAATAAAAAGTGTTATAGTGTGTGGCTATATACCTTTTTTACTGATCTGGGTCCAGCTCTGGTCTGGTGTTTTTCAAAGTTGATTACCGAATGAGTGATTTTAGAAAACTAATACTTGGATTATGGGTGTGGGGCACATCCACAATAAATGTTCTAGGTCATAGCTTGCACATATGCAGTTTTAGTGTGCCATTTCCTTCTCTAATCTGGCTTAGTATGGCACAAAGCTGAGCCAATGTAGAGCAAACGATGACATCTGCGATAGTGTAGTCAGTAGTTACACTCGACAGGAAGACAGTGCGCTGTTCCAGTGTATCCCTTTGTCTTTTTTTTCTTATGTGTGTAGGAGGTTAAGTCTGTCCCTATGTTCTCTGTCTCTTTCTAGTTCTCACAGTCCAGCTAATTTTATACCTCCCTGTGTTTGACTGTAAACCACAACTCACACACAGGATATGATCTAAGCTCTTTCTCTTCCTTCTTGTTAACAGTAACTTATCTGAGGCAGTGTCATGCGATGATAAAATGCATAAAGTGTGCAAATAAAGATTTCCTCACACCAGTAGCCAAAGACTTTTGATTTCTGGGTATAAGGCGACCAGTGGGATTGAGTTTTTGTTGTTGTTGTTGTTGTTGTTGTTGTTGTTGTTCTTTTTTATATATACACGTTAATCATCCAATAAACAGCCCAACTTTTCTGTTGCAACAAATGGAGCCCATAATAAACCTGTTCCTGTTTTTATGTATTATTTTGTGTTTTGATTTCTTACCCAGTCTCTACTTTTGGCAGTGCTCTGTGAAAGAAGTGGAGGCGTTTGTGGCTCGCTTGTCGACATGTTAAACGTCTCCATTCGCAGACAAGGTTGTGCAGACAGACAAGACATGTAGCCTTGGGCTGTAGCCAGATATACACACACAGATAGGCTGAGAAATCCACAGCGCTCGTTTTTCCTTTAGTGTGGGTGTACATGTTTATTACATGCTCATTAATGCTGTTCCCTATGTGAGAGTTTATCCTTGTGTGTATTGGAGATCTGTGGAGATGTATTTGTTTCTCCTGTCTTGTCCTAGAATAACACTATTTCTCTGTCCTGAATATTTACTATGATGGGCTTCATGGAGTTTAAGTGGTGCAGGGAATCCTCAGCTGGGGACCTGTTTAATCCTACCCTTGTTCTGTCTGAGCTGCTGCCAGGCACCTGGGAGAATAAGCTTTGGGAAAGGATGTAAGAGGAGGAAGGGAAGAGAGACACCAACACTGAGGGGAACGTTGAATATCAACTTTCCCTCCGTGTCAATGCATCTGTCGCGTCTTTTGCATGGGACCAGTTTTGCATACCCACAACCACAAAGTTTGGTACCAGACCCGTATTTAGCCCCCCTCGTTTCATACCCACAGCCTATGCTAACTTTAGTGTTGTTGTTCTGATGCCTGTCGTTCATATCTAGCAGTACACTTAAACCACCACGCTCTGTTACTGATCAGAGTCTTCCCCCACTTTAAAACTCACCCAGACTGTAGCAGTTTCTACTGAAAGTTGGATTCTGCAGAATGACTGGTCTGATGATACGATTCCAGTGAGATGTGCAAAACACTCAGTCAGCTCCACTTGCAAAGTGACACAAAGATAACAGATTTTGCACAAATCATCTGTCTACATATGTAGTTACTGTCAGCTGCATTCTCGTTCTGTAATAGAGAATGCAGAATAATTAGATGTGCTAAAGTTAAACAGAGCTCCAGTGACTGAATCATTAAAATGTCAACTAAATGCAGTGGACTCCACACATTGTTTCCACATTATTGAGTAAAGAGACAGCATTTTACTTGTACACCTTCTTCAGAGATGAATCAAGCAATACAGTAAACATCATCTTTATACTGGAGCCACTGGCTATGATGTAAAAGTGGTAAAATCAGCTCAAACTCGGTCGCCTATCGACCCCAGGCTCAGTGGTTCGACTCCCACATGTTGAGGTGTCCTTGGACCAGGCACTGAAAGCCCAGTCTAGCAGCAGTCCAACAACAATTCCCGTACATATATCAATGCAGTATATCATTCACATGCACAGCATGATTACAGTCATGATGTTAGCATAACATATGAAGCTTATGAAAATTACATATACCTGACCCAGCAGTGGTTTTCTCACTTTTATTTTTGATGGATAGACGTTTCCTATATTGCAGTGGCTTATTCCATCATTCTATTGGTTATTGACCAGGTTACTCATTTAGCTGCACACTAAATAAATAACTGCATTGACTCAGTCTGTAAATGATCTAGTGCTGCTTGAGTCCTTTAGGAAACATCCACATATTTAATTATAACAGCAATTGCCAAGTTTAGAAATGCTGCTATATGATATTATCACACTCACATCCTGGTGCCTTTGGCTGAGGGCCATTCACTCAGACCTGGATGCCAAGACACACCAGTTATGCTTGGAAATGAGGCACACGTGCACAAGAGTCTCTGCTAACAGAATTACGCTCCTTGTCATTCTCTGTCCTCTTGCTCTGCACCTATAAGCAGATAATGTGTGGACTGGTCATCAAGAACATGTCTCTATTCACATCGGATCATATAAAGTCCAAATGCATGGATTTGTTTTCTTGCAGTACCATTTATTTTGTTTGTTGCTGCTGCAGTTTTCGTTTGCTGATTTTGTCTATTTCAGGTTTGGCTGTAAATACCATTAATCACAATGAGGCTTTCCACTCTCACTTTTACATCTCTTTAATACTCACTTGGTAAAGCCGGTGCTTTAGCAGACTGCTGCTGCTAGAGCTGCTGCTTTATTTTAATTAAACCTTTAAACATTTAACACCATTCCTGTATATCTTATTATTTTTCCATTACACAGATTTCACAAAGTAGTCATTTACAAACATTATCGTTACTGCCTGAGTATGAATCTCTGATCTGATTTCTTATCCTGAAATGTGTTTTTTAAAAAGCAATGGATGAACAAAGGGTGAAAGAAAAGCTAAAAGCTAAGAATGCTCTGACCTGCCATGAGAGGACCTCTGTAAGCATCACACCCGCACTGATGCTGAGGTCTGATAGCATGACTCAGTTGGTGTGAAGTGACATCTCTGCGTATGTGTGCGCGCGTGTGTGCAGTGGTTATCCCTATAAATGGATTTGTGTTGGTGCACTCTGTGATCTCTGTTTGATGCTCTAATCTGATTGACCACAACCCTGGAGAGGTGGATAAGTCAAAGAGCCATGTGTGTTTGTGTCTGTCTGTGTGCACCCGTGTGTGTGTGTGTGCATATAAAGTATGTGTGTGTGAGTTGTCTGTCTGCCTTTAGCTGGTATTCATCACCTGGGTACTATGTATTTTCAGCTATGCTCAGGGGTTGTTAGGGAAATAACAGCTGTGTGACAGTTTTTGTGAACCTGTGTGAAGCCTGCAGCTATAAATCTTATGCCTACGCAAGCCCATGCTGTATTTGGACAAGCCATTAGACCTGTAGATGAAGCACAGGGAGGTTATTAAACCAAATGAAACATTGCTTCTATGAAGCTGGTGCATACACTAAAACAACTTAGAGACTGGAGATGTGTCTGTTTTATGTTTCTGTGAAAACCTATGTATTTTTGAATGTGAAATTTTCACCTCATAATTTGACACAGTGAATGTGTTTTTACAGTCCATTTTTAGTACATACTAACCGTGCTCTAGCTGCAGATATAAGGAGCTGTTGGAGACATCTGTCTTGCAAAATAGCAGCACCTTCCTTTATCTTCCCCCAGGTTCAGTTTCTCTCCTTTTCTCTCTTGTGTATTCACATTCACAGAGTCATACAACTATAACTATAACTAGTTTACTTTGAGTTTATATATGATATAATTATATTTACGTAGACTATAGCAGACCGAAGGGACATAAATACATTTTACACAGAAACAGTATTTTTCCAGTGATATTGTTGAAGGTGGTTCTCTGCACCTGATTGCATTACAGGAAGGTTCTTCTATTATTCAGTAGTTTTCTTGATCTGATTCCACACTGTCAGACCTTTCTATTATTTATTTATGAACTTTGAGATGATATGTGATTTGCTATACTCCCTCACTGTGCTCTCCAGGAACGTAGGTGTAAATTTAATCTAAAATGATATTACACAGAAATACCAATATAATCTCTTTTCATGATATAGAGTTGTCTCCATGTAAGTTCTACTTTATCCGGGTCTCTGAGCACGGACTCTTTAGCTTGTGCCGCTATTTGGCTGCCATGGCAAGCACAACGTCTCATTTTCCAGGATGTCATAGAGCAAATATTGAGTGCCTGTTTTCCTTGAGCACCAGTGGGAATGGCATGCAGAGCTGTACGAGATGTGTCCATTTATTTATCTTTATAGCCTAGAAATAGAGAACCGGAGAGAGCGAGAGACAGAGAATCCCCCTCTCCGCCTCCCTCCTGCTCGGCTAGACGAGAACATTACCATGGCAACCAGTCAGCATGCCTCCCTGCCATTGTCAGGTGTAAACCCTGTATCTCCAAAATGTCAAAATAGTAATTGTGTAGTTTTTAAATGTTTGTTTTAGAAACTGTTTTATATTTTTAAGACTTCACATTTTTTAATGTAACTCGACAGAATTCAGGTTTTCATCCAGCACTTTTCAGCTTTAGTAAAACTGCACGTATGAGGTTTCCACACAAAATCACCGGCTACAGATTCTTTAGCGGCTCTATGTTCCCAGGTAGATAAATTGTGCTCTGTGTCCCCTTTTTTCTCACACTCCCCCTCCCATGCCTTCCTCTCTTTCAGGCCTCCCTGGGTAAGAGCAGGGATTATACAGTATTTTAGAATCCACCAACCTGCAAGCTTCGCTACAGCTTATGCACAGTTTGCATCAGTATTCTGTCATAAAAACAGACTGAAATGAACAGAAAATCTGTGACATGACATTTGTGTGATCAAAATAAATGTGTTGGCACAAAGCAGAAAGAGGCTTTATGTAAAACTAGGCTCATACTGAATGCACATTTTATATCAGTAGATTATAGCGGAATAAAAAAATCAGGGAAACCCAAATTCTTTAGTTAATAAGGTTAGCCTGGATATAACGCGATGTGCTCTAGTGTATTTGACAGACTAATTTGCTTTACAGGTACATTGTGAAATCAATGGTGAAGTCTTTCACAAAGTTGCACAGTTGTTTTGCTAAATAAAAAACATTCTCATACTTTCTACTGACTTATCTTCAAAGCTAAATTGCATGATCATGATTGAAGGACAGCCTGTAGGAGGATATTCGTGCTGTTTCACACCACACCACCTCCTTTGGGGAAGCTGTCCTCTGTCTTAACGACACTGTGCTCTTCTTGCTACATACAGTTTGTGCTTAAGCCAGGAAGCGCATGACACTTTCCCCGTCTTCCAGTTTCTCCTCTTCATCTGTCTCTTTGTCTGTGCTGTGTTCTTAATTGAGCATAAACATGCTGTTCATCCTTCTCACTTTGTGTTTAAGGTGGTGAGCACCATCCTGTCTCCGTGCTGCGTCACTAAACTTCAGGCTGGCTGCTGCTCTGTGAGCTGCTGGAAGTAAAGGACTGAGACCTCACCTCCGCCAGGAACCTGGGATTAGCTCTGCTTACTGGGCTGTGGGAGCAGACCTTTTTTCACCCCACTTCCACTCTGTGTCTAACTTCCCACTGAAGATGATGACCACAATGTGACCGTTGGACTTGGTTGGCACCATGTGACCTGCTACTATGGAACTGAGAATCAGTATACATTGAATCAGCACTCATCCAGGTAATTCAGCACAGTGTGACCTGCACATATACTGTAACAGTGCATAAATGTATTGAGTGTAACTACTGCTGATATG
Organism: Anabas testudineus; assembly: GCF_900324465.2. Classification (NCBI taxonomy): domain Eukaryota; kingdom Metazoa; phylum Chordata; class Actinopteri; order Anabantiformes; family Anabantidae; genus Anabas; species Anabas testudineus. The sequence continues at coordinate 12,702,770 of NC_046628.1, forward strand.
TTTCTTGTGTGTAGACACTTGAGATTAGTTCAAGATTTCAGTTGGACACACAGTTGGCTTTGACTACATTTTGTTTTCTTTGTATATTGATACAAAGATCTATATGTGGCGCATTTATGTACTTTCATTCACTTCTTCAGTCTGGAGATTCATGGCTCCGACTCGGTGTCAGCTGGTAAAAAAACCAAGAAACAGGAAGTGAACCAGTGGTGTGAAACAGTAGCAAGAGCATGTGTGTGCCCTGTATAGTGAGCAGCAGTAAAAATGCTATTAGCTGTGGCATTAACTGTGCACGATGCAGCTTATTCAATCCAGTGGTATGGTTTGGAATATAAAATATGATGGTTTGTATGTTTGTTTCACACACAAACATACAAACAAAGAACTTGTTAATAGTTTGGTTTGATTTTTATTATCATGACCTCTGAAAAGTCTTTTTATATTTCTTTCTTTAGACATTGAGCCTTAACTCGAGTCTTGGCTTCACCATTCTCCTGATAGTACACTTTCTATTTTTGTTAACATGATAATGCTAATGAGTTTTTTGCTTTGTATTGTGACATTTAAGTGCCGGCATAAATGAGAGTGTAAACTTACAGGGAGAGACATAATGCGGGAACTGATGCAGAGAGAGACAGAAGTGAATCTAAATCTAAAGCAATGAGTGAGATTCATGTACTTATTACAACCCCTGCTCTGTGGCTAATAGAAATTTCACTGAATTGATATTTAGAGATTCAATAGCTGAAAAAGTCTCTTATTACCCCTTTTTTCTTGCTTTTCATGGATTTAACAATCGTCCTCATTGTTGTATAATTCTAATATTTTAGTCCCCACCAAGCTGTTTAATGACTTACAGTATATGGAAGAAAGGAGAACAAGGCCTAAAGTCTAAGACGGAAGGAAAGAGAAAGAAGAGTAGACTATCTTTGTATGTTTTTGTTTTAATGTGTGGCTCGGGCATTGTCTGTCCAGCTGTGTACGTATCTTATCCAGAGTTTTTGTCAGGAGTGTGTGGCAGTCTTGCTCCCATTTCCCCTCTGGAGCAGAGTGGTACAGGAAGGCTGGCTGCACAGGAAAGGAAACAGTCTCTATCAAACAACAGATGGAGGACAGCATGTGCTTACACTGCAGAAACACATATACAAGCAGGCACGCACACATGACATCCTACACTCACAAAGTACTGTACTACAGTCGCTTTTATTAGGAATGTGACCCACATTGCACATAACAAAAGTCAGGTGTGGGGACTGTTAAGTTTCCATAGTGTGTTAGCGAGTTGTTTTCTTAATAATAGCAATGAGACTTTTTCTAGCTTGAAAGGTTGTTTTGTCTTTTCAAGTTCTGCCACAGCTTTTATTTTATGTTTTTTTTTTTTTTTTTTTGCACCCTCGTTGTATTTAAAGTTCATGTAGCGCTGCAGTCCCCTGCGGCACGGTAACCTTCACATTTCTATTCAACACTAAAAAACAAACGGGTCAAAACCTATTTGCATTCAGGCTTCTGTTTGGCTTTAGAGTTTTGGCAGGGTTTTGTTCACCAAACTCAAAAAAGTCAGATTATGTAAGATATGATAATTTTAAAATACTGTCTACACTTTGCACAGTTTGATTAAGCTCTTTTATACATTAGCAGAAGTGAGACTTTGACTCTTGGGTTACCTCTTTGGGCTAAAGGTTGAATACATTTGGTTGTTGTTGAGATTTAGTAATACACAATATGTCATCACCCTGCCCTCTGCCTGACACATTTCTTCATAATTTCTGATGGGCCATGCCCCTGTCAAAAGTTATTAGCAAGAGGACGGGTCTCCCCCAGCATGCAGGCCTATCATGCAGAGCTTTTGTCTGCAGTGTGAGGACTGGATGTTGCACTTCCTTTTTCTAAGAGGGCAGCGAGTTCTCCGAGAGGCCTTCGACTTAGACTAGTCATTTGCTCTCCGTATGGTATCTGTGTGTGTATGTGTTATTCCTCATTTCTGGAACAAGGCCGCTTAGGAAAAGAGGACAATGAGGCACACTATGGCGCCCAAGGCACCACTGAATGACTCATATTCCTATAGAATTCAGGCAAAGGCCAAACAACAGGGTTACACAATCGCAATCAACAAAGTGATCCTCATAATATGCTGTGCAAGGGCTGTGATCCTGCAAAAGAGGATTGTGGAAACCTTGTGTTAGGTTGGAGAATGTTTCACTTCTAGTTTCTCTGCTGCTGCTCAAATCCAGAATCGTTTTCTCTGTGAATCTGAGTAAAAAATAGCAGGTTTTGTATTTCTACTTGTTTGTCCAACCTGTTGTCACTGGGTATGTGATGAGGCAGCATAGAGAGGCTGATATTCTGTAAGATTACGTGCAGTAGTGTGGTTTGGCAACCAGGACTGCATAATGTTAAACTTAGGTACCCAAGAAGGCAGTCTGGGGAAATGTCAAAAAAAACAAACAACTGAAAAGAGTGTTCATATCCTCTTTGTAAAGCCTTACAGTAAGAGTTTATAGTCTACATCTGCACCAAGCAGCCAGGTCTTTGCAGAGCAGCAGACGCATGCTCCTCTTAATTGCAGCTTGGGTTGGTCCCTTATTCTTTCTGATACCACAGCTCCTCTTCTCCTCCTGTTTTTCTCTCTGAGAATCAAGTGGCTTTTTGTTCTTCCGCAGCAGTGCTTATCACTTGCTTCTCCGCTGCTGGCCTCCTCCCTCCACCACATCCTCCTCTCATGCAATGAAAGGATATTTGGGGGGGTAGATCTTGTCTTTCTTGTGTAGATCCCAAAGGAGTGTGGTAATCAGTCTCCCTATATGTCTGAAAAAGGGGGTTCTTTACTAGATGCTACTCTTTGCCTTGGTCTTTTTCTGCAGATTTATCTGTTTAGCCCCTGTCCCTGCACAAGCGCTGATGTTAAATAAATCACATGCCAGTAGAAAATCTTTGTGGTTTGTCATCATAACAGGCACTGACACTGCAATTTATTTTAATTTGTTTGAGTGAAGTGGGCTTCTTTGTCCCATAGGATTTCTCAATTGCCTGTTATTTCAATGCTTGAATAACATGACAAAAACATAAGCCACACTTTCTCAGGGGAGACAATCTAGCTGGTTATAAAGCTCCATAAAATCAGGCTCCCTCTTATGATTCTGCATAGAACTCCATTTTAATCTGTTTAGTCTGTTTTTATTGATATCAGACTTTCTCAAAAGGACCTGTGGCATAATTCTGGTCAGTTAAAGAGGCGATTGGCCACAAAGTGACCAGCACTAATCATTTTGTTTACTGTTATAGATTTGCCGTCATGTCTAAACTGAATTAAAGCCATTCCAGAGACTTGTATTCACAAAAGATGTGGTTAACAATCCTGAATGGCTGAGGCCTTCTGCATTATTGTCTGCTGGTAAATGCACTGGAAGAGTTAGAAAGTAACCACACAACTTAGAATCTGCAGCCAAAATATTGAAATGTAAATATCAAGGGAACACAACATGCAGAATATAACTTCTCCAATAAATGAAAGCGTTAGTTAGTGAGTTAGTCAGCAATTAGCTATTTAGCTGCTAGAGAATAACACACAGACAGTTTTAGCCTACCTGCACCTTTGAAAGCACCGTCCACTCTGAAAACAATACAGCAGCTTTATATTTTAGCACGGTCTAATAAAAGCTGTCAGAGAGCAGATATGAGTAAAAGATGAGCTATTCTGAAGTTCCACATGTAAGACTTACAAGATCATACTAAGACAACAAGTTTGAACAATATATAGAAGTGGTTAATGTAACTGAGACAAAGATACTTGATGATGTTGTGGATGTGGAACAAAAACAGCTGCTGGTAAATGTGACTTTGTTAGTTGATTATTACTCCACCAAGAAAACAAAGTATTTTTAAATATGATTGAGTGGCATTAACACAACGAGATAGTTTTTGTCTACAAACGGCAAAAGAAAAAGACTCCGCTAACCAGAGTGGTTTTATCTATTCAGGGTGTTAACCACCTCTCAGCCCGTGAGCCTGACTCCAGCCCTCCCCTGCAACCGTGAACAAGATAACTGGTAAAGATAATGGATGAATGAGAGATATAAATATGTAAAATTGATCTAATTTTAGTTTAATATTTTAACCAAAATGGGCTAAATTTGCTTAAATCCAATTTTTGTTAAGTAAGAAAATATTTATGTCAAGAAACAAGAACTAAATAAAATTGAAATTAGGTTCCATGTTGTCAGGCTCACACCTCTATGCACAGTTGAACACAGCACCTTGTCTTTTCCTCTCTCTCTCTCTCTCTCTCTCTACATGTCCCTCACACTAATACCTGTTCATCTCTGAACTGAGCTGGTAATTACGGAGTGTTGGGTAATAATGAGAAATGTCAGAACGATTGTTTCTTCATTTTCGGCCCAGCTGCCGTGCATTACGCTGGCTATCGATGGCTCTGATTTTAGGCCATAATTGCTCTGGCTCTGAGTAATTCAAAGAGGGGAGGAGGTAAATCCCATAAGTGTCAGTGTGGGGAAAAAAGATGGATGCCTCTGTGTTCAGCAGGTGCAAGGAGCTGGGAGGACATGATGAGACCTTCACAGGGAGACTGCCCCCCCTACACTCAGGCATGTTGTGAATGATTGACCACTAGCAGAACAATTTTTGGCACGTTGATCCTCAAACAGTCCCTGGCACATGTGTTTCCCAAGGATTCCTGCTGCATCATTTGGATTTGTAGCTATGTGTGTGAACCCATGTGTGTGTATTTCATGCCAAACAGGAAGACAGTGTAGCTTTGCATGCCAATTGTTAGCACAGAAACGTATGTGAGTAGTGTGTTTGTGCAGGCATGTAAATCTGTGGATCAGAAGTGATTAAAACACCTACTGACTCCCAGGCAGATAATAATACTACTAAGATAAAAATTTTAGAGCAGACGTCATTAAGGGTATTACTTAAATTTATGGTCAGATTATCAATGATCACTTTTCATCTATTAATGTGTTATTTTTTAAACTAATATGCAGCTAAAAACTGCTATAATGACTGTGTTTACAAGGTCAGATGCACTAGTTGCCGTGCCCCTGTCTACAGGATGTTTAGGTCTGAACCTGACAAACAACCACAGCTTTCTTTTCCTGCCAGTGGCTAACGTGGCTTTTATTAAGTAGATATTTCTCTTCTCTCCTCGCAAACATACAGTAACACTAGGATCCATAAACACTTTCTCACATGTTCTCTACGGGAGATGCCGCATTTGTTCCCATAGAGGTGGAGAGCTGACACTGCAGATCAGAGCCAGCGGGTCTCCAAGGTCATTACCACTGCCACAGCGTCTGGGCGCCCTGGGAAGGAGGCAGGAATTGATTAATGACAATGCTAGAAGCGCAGGCGGGAAGGAACCAAGTTCGGCAATAATGCAGCGCTGCAGAGGTAGAGTTACTGTAAAATGGTGCTATAGATAGTACTAGTGACAGATTCTGCAGTATAACACAATACTACAACTACTCCTGATGGAAATAACAAGAGTAATCTACTCTTTCATAATTAGAAAGAATGAGAATTAAACCAGAAAATGTATGAATAGTATTTACTGTGGACCTGGAGTGTTGTCTATTCAATCCCCCAGACCAGCAGGATTTATTATGGTTTGCACAAGTGAGGGGGAAAAAGCAGTGCTAGCCCCTCTGGTATCAACACCACTGTGGTGCCCTTGAGCAAGGCCCTTCAGCGCCCTTGGAGCTGCTTGGTGGCCGGCAGGTCAGTGTAATTGTATGAATGTGAGTTCCTGCAAAAAAGACGTAGCCTCTTAGTGCAACCGCCCCTAATAAATAACCGTGAATGCAGCATTTCTACTGTTTACCCTGAGAGAACATAAAACATACAGAATAACTGTACTGAATTGTCCCGGTGTGTCTGTGTGTTTGGGCTTTTTGTACTGTAGCCTGAATTTAGGGCAAATTCCATGTAGTAGAAGTAATAATACATCTTAACCTGAACAAAGTTACAAAGCATTTGTATTTCTAATAAAGCTTCCAAGCTTTGTTTCTTGCTCAACTTAACAAGCCTCCCTTTTAAATAGCACCACCTACTGCCTAAACTAAATTGCATATGCACACTAATAAGCAGCATTAGCTGAAGTAAACGAGTTAAATCATGTAACAAAATAGGACAGTGCTAGTTCTAATCATCATTTTTACTTAATCCATTTGTCAAGCATGTTGGATGTATTGTATTAATGTCCATACAATTAACATAAAGGACATAAACTTTGCCAAATACCAGTTATTATTAGTTTTTTTTTAGTTTTACATCCTACTCTATTGTACTCTTCTGCCTTTTCTTTTTTACCAAACGTCACTGTACTTGAGGAATTGTTAACTCGCATAAAAGCCTAGACTCATATCAAGTTATGAGAATTTTAATGAGTATGTTTTTTTTTTTTTTCTTACATAAAACTCATGTACTTCTGCTTAGGTTACCATGGGAACACAGAGAAATAATGGTATACACATCTGTTTTTCACAGTGGTGAAAAAAGTTATAATGAATGGCGTGCTACAAACCAAAGAAAATGGCTGCTGCAATTTCATTTTAAATATTAAAACTGCGTGCATGAACTGCACTGTCGCCCGGTCTAAATTTAGATTGTGGATGTTATCTACAGAATCAGGAAGAATGCTTGATAGCGTTTAGAGAGACCAACACTCCTTGTCCAACTAGCTTACATTGCATGAGAAGCGCTTGTATATTTCTGTGATCAGAAACAGCGTAGCTTGATTTCAGACAGTGAAGACTTTACCTGTGTTGCACTTTCCTTTAAATAGCTAACCTGTTCAACATTGACACAGTGCAGCTCCCCAAACGCAGAGAGCACAGAGGTGGATATGCAGCGATATGACGATGGTCTACTCAAACAGACGGCATGCACATATTAAACTTCCCGCAGTGTTCTGGTCAAAATGGACAAATATAAAACTACTCTGTGATTATTGTTAACTAATAAGATACTGGTCAAAACTAATGCATTAGAGGTTGAGGTTGAAGATTTGCTGTGTCAAATATTACAAACCACATTAAATACATTTCTAAGCCTCTAGTATGCTGAAGCCAACGGACACAGTGTCAGCACGCAAGGGAAACACGCACACACCCTTTACGCCCCTCTTTTTATACCTTTTGAATCTTGGTTACCAAACATTACAACAAATTTGTTTGCCTCTGTTACTCTAGATACAGTAACAAAGAAAATATAGCATCCAGCCACAACATGACTCATGTGCTATAGCTCGTGCAGCTTTGCTCTATTAATAAAACTTCTCTGTTTTGCTCAGCAATGAAGAAGTCACATGCTCAGGTTTTAAATTGAGCCCGTTATTAAAACGAGCATGCTGAAGCGTTATATGCCACAACTAAAGGTGCAAGTTAATTGGGCATCACACGAAAAAAGATTGATACAGTAGTTTCACTTCAGTAAAATTTATACATGATCACCAATATATAAATTCTATCAATATCTTTGTTTAGCCTTTCTAGTATAGCTGCATAGTAATAATATTTATAATTGTGCATTGTGTAATTCATAATTACTCTATAATAATCATACTTTATTGGGTATACCTGTACCTGGAGCCCTGCAGACTGATATTAGAGAAGAGTCATCACCTTTGTCCCCCAAAAACAGATTGTACTCTTTACTCATCATTATCCTCCAGGTTTCAGTTTTAAAGAACCTTAAGAACAATCTGTCAGCTTCTTGCTCAGCGGACACCGTGTACGTTCTGCCCGTTTACCCTGTCACTTTGCCCTTACACCCACCTCCCATTTTCTGAATTCCACAGCTGATGTATTTGAAGAGACAGAGAGACTCTGTGCCCAGAGAAACCACATTCAGTGGAACTGACAGCGCTCTGTCTCTGCGAAGACAACTACGCCAAGGAAGACCATGTTTCCTGTCAAAGATAGACGTTTTGTCTGTCGTATCTTCTATATATAACAAGCTAGTTCATTCAGATAGTTAGGTATCTGGGACTAATTAGTGAGACAATGGGTTGAGAGCTGCAGGGGCATCATTATGTCACGTCTGTTTTGTTTAGTTTTTTTGTTTGTTTTGTTTTGTTTTTTAAATCCAAGCTGACAGAATGACAGAGCAACAAAACACAAGTCCACAGAGAGGGATAGCTCATCCTCCAAAACAAGACACTGTCAGGGAAAGACATTTACTAGCTTTATGGTTTGGGAATATAAATTACACGATTCCTCATAAGTCAAAAACCCCGCAGTGCCTTGTATGCACAGAAGGAGTCTTGAGTAGGAAAGGAAGCCTTGTACTGGCCTGCTTGTATTCCCTGTTGCATGTCTGTCTGTGTGATGTGACATGCTAATATTTGTTTGTGTGTCTCCACATTTTGGTTTGTGTGCTTCGAGGCGTGCTTTGAGGTATGCAGGTATTCAGACGGGGCAGGTTGTAATCAGATGAGACAGAGCTGTGAGTGGAAACCAGGTGCTGGAGGTCTTGAAGTTGCTGAGATGTTGTTATAGACAGTATGTAAGCAGAAATAAGGCTGGGTGGATAGTTGAAAGAGGTTTCATAATATCACATTAGGACTTCAGGAGGTTAATGGGAATAGTTTAAAGTTGTTAGAGATATTGTTAAATATGCCTATGTGGTTGATTTATCAGTCTGATTCTAATCTTTTATTCTATAGTGAAGTATGAAGAGTTTTAATGAACTCAGATGAAGCTGGTAATGTGACTGTGAGGAAAACATTTGGATTTTACATGGAAAGATAATTATGAGATAAAAGATCAACATTTCAGCTTTCAATTCTAGGTGTTTACATCAGGATCCAATACACAACTTAGAAGATGGCACCTTATGTTTGAACCCACCCATTTTTTATGTGAGCAAAAGTATTGGAACAGATAGACTTAAAATGCATTAACGTCAATAAGACTTAATATTTAATTGCAAATCCTTTGTTTGAAATAACTACGTTCTTCTTTTGTGATGCTTTTCCAGGCTTTCATCGCAGCCTCTTCCAGTTGATGTTCCTTTTATAATAATTTAATATCTTTTTTATTTTGTGATGTAGTGATGATGTTTTTTATCTTCACTCAGTGAGCACTACTTTAAGTTGAGGATGATTTTCATTCTCTGCCTTTCTATTGTCAAAGCAGCTGAGGCTTCAGATTCTGTGGCCCAGTACACAGAGCCACCATGAGACAGAGCTAACTCTTTGCCTGGGTAACTCAGGACACACATACCACTGAAATAACTTGCTGGCCAAGACAATACCCTTCCCCAAGGCTACTTGCAAATGTCTTCTATCAGAAAATAAGGACGCCTCAGAACTTCCCCCAAGCTGACATCTCCCATGACCTATTTTCATTATGGCTGATGGTTGGTGACTAGCTGCGGAGTGCTAAATGGAGAAAGGACAATACACAGATAAGAGTGCACACACAATGTGATGATAGCTGTTTGCCCAGAGTCTGACCCGAGCGTACGATGACTAACATTAAAAGTCTAATTTGAGAATAGAGGTTTTAGCTGGTTTATATTGAGTGGGGAGAAATAGAGAGGGTAATAGAAAATATAGAGGAATACAAAGACGTCTTATTTATGGTTATGGTTATATTCCCTCTGCCTAAACAAAGGCAGAGGGAAGGAGAAGGAGGTCAGGCTGCTGAAGAGGTCAGACTGGAAACCACTGCAGTGACAAGGTGGGAAAAGCTAGCGGATGAAAAGCCCGTGGTCCCCCTGGAATAGTTGAACCATTCACGGGCTGGAGGCTAAAATGTGACAGGGTATTATCTCCTAAGGTGATGAAGAGGAAGTCAGGAGCTGGAGAACACTTAAAGCAAGCGGCAACACTTTACCACAAGACCGAACCTTAGGGCTAACTGTGAGCATTCTCCAGGGTGTCCCTGTTGAGCCATCAGACACACACACACAAACAAACAAACGGGCAAAGAATACATAGAATTCAATGAAGCTTGTGTAGTGTAACATCCCAAATGGCACCATGAGTAAATTTCCACATCACAAAGACCTCAGAGTCCTACCCTAAGGATTCACAGGCTGTATTAACTCGGCTCAATATTCTCCCCCTCATCTACTGACATTTGCAGAGAGAGACTTAAAGAGGGGCCATAAAGGAGGAGGAGAGCTAGAGAAGGGTTGGAGAGCTCCTCCTATCCTCTCTCATTAGAATTCTCTCATGAGTCTTCCCCATGGGGTGGGGGCTTGACATGTCAGGGTTTATTAATTGCTCTAGGAAATATTATTGACCTGGACCTTCTGCTCCCTTTCTCCCTGCTGCAGTCAGTGTCTCTGCTCTGCTGCCTCCACATTCCTCTGGTGTCCTGCCTGGACACATTACAGGACACTGCGGCACAACGTGGAGGCTTGAACACACAGTGTCTTCATTGACTATGCACTTGGCCTGGGCTTCTTTTCACTGCAGCTGCAAAGCACCACACACACACACACACACACACACACACACACACACACACACACACACACACCTGCAGCCTTGGGGAGACAAAGAACACTTTGCTTCATTATGGGTTGAGAAGAGCTCTGTGCAGGTGCGCTTTGGTGAGATTCCAACTTTGAGAGTGTGTTAGTGAAAATGAAGAAAATAAAACACACACCTTTAACACTGCATCTACATCTCGGAGGCTTATTGGCTTTAATGGGTTGCTTTAAAAAGAAAAGACGTGCTTAAATCAGTGTGGCGTGAGAGCAATTCTGAATGCACAAATACAAGAATTGGTCTGTCGAGATGTGTCGTCTTCCTCCCTCCTTTGCATTCATGTGAGTGATCACTCATTCAGCTGAGACTCCTGGATATCGCTGTGTATAGGCGCTGTGGATGGAGCTCCCGGTGATTAAGATGTCAGCCTGTTTGCCTTCAGCATGTCTTTTGTGTGCATGTGAATGAGCATTTGTGTTGGGGTAATATTATCAAAGGAGAGGGGTGATGGAGGCAAAAAGCAGAGCATGAGGTTGTTGGTGTTAGCCTTTTTCTGCCCAGCTTGGATTAAACACGTCTTTATAAAGTGATGGACGTGTTGCGTGTTGTATGTGGGACCCATGAAACAGCGCATTAAGGCCCTAAATTTTGGAAATCGTACCATAAAACCACAGAAATAAAGGACATCAGCTGTTGTCATCAGCTGTAGAAGGTATTTGTTCGAGCTCTCTGTTCTTTTTCTGATAATATTCTTTTTACTTTTGATACACATGTAGAGATCCATTTAAAAATGGATGATATCTGTGCATGATTTTCTCAATGGGTGCTGAGAAAGGCTGTTATCATGTGCAGCCTGACTTTTCAAAAACAGGACTATTGCGCCATCATATGGACGTGTTAGGAATTACACTGGGAGCTTTATGACAGGGCTCCAAAATGAATGACCAGGATATGAGTGTGTTGTTCCATTGTGTCTCCATGAACTTTGCACCGATGAGCACATTCCTGAAAGCGACAATTATGAATAAAGAAATTCGCCTCACATCTCTCAAAAGCTTTTGTGTTCCCTGAATGGTGATACTATCCAACCAGCGTTGTTCTCATGACTCTTAACTTTGGAGGCATGTCCAGCACTAAATTTAATATCCGTCTTGTTTTTCTGCAGTCACAATGATCCCACTTCTGTTTTGGGTGGCAACCACAGTAGCGCCCAATTCCACCGTCACTAACAGCCAATCAACACCAGGTAAGAACAATAACAAGAGTATGGCACCTCGTGTGAGACTGAGTAACACTGAAACAAACAAACAACAAAATGCCATTACGAATCACTGCAGTCATCACTTCTACCTAAGACATGATTATTATGTATGGTTTGCAGCACATGCAGCCGTTTCTACAGCCATGTTATTACCGGATCACAATGAACTTCAGCAACCCTGGACATTAATTTACGGCTTATTGTGCGTCTGTATAAACACACCTAATAGCTGGCTGTGTGGCTGTGACTCTTGGCTGGGTCTCTACTTACAGGCTCTCATTTACTGTTAGACATACTGACAGGATGAAATGGTCTGATACTTATCTCTGTAGATAAAATACTGCTTAAGCCAGTTATTAAATCAGGCTGGTTGCCAGAAGGGAACATGGGAGGTGCGTTGCTGTTTTGTTCTGTCAGTATGTGTGATATACACATGGCTTAGGAATGTGAATTTGCCCCAAATATATGCAAAATATATCAATGGCCTTGGTCTGCCTCTCCTTCTTTCACAGAAAGTCCCAGCAGCCCCCACATCCTCCCCACCGTGTTGGTCGTATCCCTGCTGCTGCTGGTCATCATTGGACTGCTAGCCTGGTACTTCCTAAGGTAAAAATTCCCACCCTGCAAAAAACTCACCCACTGCAATCCCCCCCCGCCACCGACTGGCTGTGAGCCAGGCTCGGGGGCAGAGCTCAGTGTAACACTTCCTCTTTAAGTTACTGAGGTGGAGCCCAGTCAGGAAGTGCTGCTAGCTGACTCCCTCTCATGCTTAGTAAGAAGCGAACAGCCTGTGACGGTGGACATAAGGAGGCAACACGAGAGAGCATTTAACATCTTTACTAAACATCTTTAATAAATTCAGACTGGACTTCTGTCTTACTAAGACATCAGCTAATGAGAAAGAATAACTTCTCAAGCTTCAGATGGTAGGATGGGTCTATATATAATTTTTGTTCACTGTAAACTAGATCCTTTGAGTGGAAAAGTTTAGTCCTAATCTTAATCTTATTTTACCACAACTTTATCTAATGTTGTGATCTTAAATCTATATTTCTTTCCAGGTTAAAAGGCCAGAAAAAACCAATCGTCACAACAGTTGACAAGAAGATACCAAATGGCATCCTGGACGAACAAGGTAATATTGTAATTAATTAAATATTGACATAAACAGACAGACTGGTTGTAGACTTTGACTTTAAGAGCTGTTGTTTGCTGTTGGCCAAAATAAAATTTGTGAGAACAATAAAGAGGGACAGAAACAAGAGAAAAAGAAAGGTAAAGGCACATGAGAGGTGTAAGAGAATACATAAAAGTGATGTTTGTAACTATGTGCAGATAGTCCCACCTCTGCTGTGTGGTTGTTAGACTTCCTGTGGTTAGTATATGAACTACACCGTTGTCACTGTTCTATAGTTTTTTGACACTGCATGTCAAATTATTATACCCTATTACTCATTTAAAGGAGGGAGTAGTTGTCACTGAACTGTCAGCTACATATTTTTTATTAAGAGCCAATGTGTGAAACATGTGAGCAACTTGTGGACTTCACAGGAACAAACATGTATTGAAGTGTTCTTTAAAAAGTGACATACTGTGTCATCCTACTGTAGTTATTATACAGCCTCAAGTAGCTGCTACAAACCTTTATGGGCAGATTCACAGATATTAGCTGAGCTGCTTATGCCTGTAATTGTAGAACAAAGCACACAAACTGGGAGAACACGGCAGTATTTATTATGTTTTAATTTTAACTTTGTTCAAAAAACCCTGAAAGAATTCTTACCGTGCAGCAACACTTCATTATAAAGAAATAATACGTACCTCCTAAAACGGACTTACTAAAAGTGACGTCCTACCTGTGTTGATATTTTTAACTCACAAGTCCAAGGTGCATTGTGTCAAAATGAACCAGATGCTGTTCGAATGACTGATTCTCTGATTCCAAATGTGTGTGCGCTGTATGTGATTTGGTATGTGTTGTGTTTTAGAGTTTGGATACAGTACTGAGTCATTATACACCACTGTACCACCAGGTCAGGTATACAGGGTGGCGGTATCAGGACTTTATGTTACTAACACTTTCTCAGTGATTTTTGTGTAACCTACATTTCCCAAATTGCGATCGCTAACAAAATGTTTAGTTGGGTGTTTAGGAGAGGTTTTAATTGAAAAGATGCTTACTGGGTGATGGAAGTGACTTTTCTCTGGGCTCCTTTGGTTCACTAACACCTGATGTTTTGTTTTGTTCACTAAATAATTGTGCATCTTCATGTATTTTTTTAATTCAACTGGCAAACACGTGCAATATGTTGTAATATTCGAAATTTGTTAGTGATAGTTTTCTTGATAATGTGAGACATAGAAGTAGTGAGTAGATGAGCTAATTGTCTAATTCAGTGATTCCCAACCAGAGGCACTTGTATTCCAGTGGGTTCAGCTCCCCGCAGGGTACTGTATGCTAAAAGTAAAATAGAAATTATGACTTGAATAATGATAAATATTGTTGTATATTATAATATTAATGTCTGAATGAAACATGACAAAAAAAATTTTGTACTGGACGTTGTGTTAATAGATTGGATATTGTGACAATAGTGTCACAATATCTACTTTAATATAATAGTTTTGCTGTTATTATATAAAATATCTTCTCAATATCATCTTATTAAAATACAGTTCAGTTGGAAATGAACTCAAATGCATGTATTTGGTGGGTGTTGTTTTAAAAGCACTTGACAAAAAGGTTGGGAGCACTGTTTTAATTAAATCGATCCTGTTTCTTTGGCCTGCTCATTTACAACAGCAATATAATTAAATTGGAGAGTTGTGAAACTCTGAGATGATTTGCAAAGTTAAATCAGTAATTTTCCTTCTTGTAGTCAAATAATCCACAATCAAATTAAACTTTATTAGTCCAGCAGGGCTGATTAAACCCTACTGACTGTCTGTTTTCCCCACAGAGCAACAGACCGTGGTTCTTCTGCCGAGATCCCCTTCAGCCTCTAAGACCTACCTCCCCATCCCAGTGGACCACCTCGAGGAGGAGTACAGGCTCCGCTCAGCTGATGATGGCAAGCTCTTCAGGGAGGAGTACAATGTAAGCCCCCTCCTCTGTTCCTCATCTTTAAGTGTTCTGTTTTCAGTACTAAAGTGCTAAAAGCAATATTCCCATCAGGCATCTGGGTTGGGTCGTGTGCATACTCCGTCATTTATAGCATTACTCAAATATTGGCTTGAATTGTGTGGTCTATGACGAAGTGTCATTACTGTTAACTTTGTATCTACGAAGTGTGAAGAGCAGTCTTTTCTTTAGAAAACACACAATAATAGTGTGTTACGCCTGTCTCCTCTCGTGTCTTTGTCCTTCCGTTGTAATAACAAAAACACCTAAAAAAATCTAAAATTAGAGCTCTGAGGTTTTACACCATGACTTACTGTGCATGTGAGTATTTAAGGCAAACTACATGACACATAAAAAATACCCTTGTAGCTATTTGTGCCTATGATTGGGGATGTGAGTCGATATAAAGAGTGATTCATTATTCATGTCACACATGAAAGTATACACATATTTTCTCAGTAGAGACAGAGGAACTTGAAGTTCTCTACATTTAATTGAGAACTGTTAGTGTTGTGCACTCTAGGTAACAGAGGAAGTGATTCTACTAAAACGTACATGCAGCAACACAATCCATTAGTAGTGTGCTGCTGAAAATCAACACTGTTGATTTCATTTCACTTTGCAGTCCTTACCAGGAGGTAATGCCCAAGGGACGTACGAAGAGGCCAACAAGGAGGACAACAAAGAGAAGAACCGATACCCCAACATCCTTCCCTGTGAGTGTACTTTCTGTTCTATAGGAAATAGGTTTTCATTTGACTCATGCAGAGACCTCACAGCTTCCTGTATGCGTGTGCACATGCTTTTGTGTCTTCATATGCCTTTTCTTCTAGATAGCATCGATTCTGCCTAGCAACTAACGTATTCCTTCACAATGACACACCTCAGCATTCAAACTTCCCTCTTCCATTTCCTATCGCTTATCTCTGTCTCATTAACAACTCACTGTTAATTGTCAAATAGTTAAAAATCTTGGGAAACGTCAGTTTGGGTGCTGATAGAGGGTGTATAGGAAATGTTTGGTTGAAAGCAGCAATGGTTTGCTCAGCATATATTGTAGAAACCTGGGGGAAATGGTATCATACAAGCATAAAACTGACACGAAGTGTAAAACAACAGTTTGTCATTTGAGCTTCTTTTTTTTTATGAGCTGGAATATTTCTTGGCTAAAAGCAGGTGAGCAGCAGTGATTCCAGGAAGTTACTGTTATGGGATTTTTAAGTTTGAACACACAGGATAGTTGTTTCCCCAGCTTTCCAGGCTTTATAACAAGCTAAGCTGTTGGCTACAGCTTCATTTACCAAGCAGACATGTCTGCACACAAGCAAATAATCATATTTCCCAAATGTCACGCTATTGTTTAACTTGGTTGCACGTATGTGCACAACATTAATGTTTATGCATATAGAAGTCACAGACACTGTGTGCTGTTTTTCCACTGTAACACTCAACTCTTTCCAACTGTATTTTCTCCAACAGATGATCATTCCAGAGTGGTGTTGACTCAGCTGGATGGAAATCCCTCTTCAGACTATGTGAATGCTTCTTACATTAATGTGAGTTATGTTTTAAGTTTCATCTTTTTGTCACAAATCTGATTATCATTACCGTTAAAGTGCAAATTTCAACACTAGCTGTATCAACATAACAAACACTCAAACAGTAATTAGCTGTGAACGTTCTGCTCTGTGAGCTCTTGACTAAAATGATCGTCAGTGGTCTTATAAGTTGAATTGTGAAAGTTTATTAGTGATTACAGCTGCACAGTTTGGTCAGTCATACTGGAAACGACTGCCACTTGTTATTGTGATAATAGTCTACCTGTTTGGGTAATGAAAGTACACAGATTATTAAATGATTTAAAAAGTTATTTTATAATTACTCTTTTAAAATTTGTATTTCCCCAACTCAAACATAGAAGCAGCTGTTACCTCCTTCCAATGTTCTTTGTTAATGATGTACATGTGCACCATGTCTCTTGCAAAGTAGCTCTTTACGAAGTCCGTGGTTTTCTTTCCAACTCCATGCGGACTTGCATGGTGCGACACTTAAACACATCTGTAATTATGTTTTGTTAGCTTACCACCATACACGCTGCCTGAACACAGATTTACTGGTCATCTCTTTATTAGCAGCATGGTACAGGCACATTACATTTGTGGTTTTACAATTGACATCGTGACTGTGATTAGATTAATTAAGCAGCACTATAAATAATAGATGTGCTACAGCTTTAATAATATATATATATTTTTTAACAGGGTTACACTGAAAAAAACAAATTCATAGCAGCACAAGGTAAGCTACACTGCATTTGGGAAATATGTCTATGCTTCATTTGTGAATGTTGAAATAAATCATGTAATCCTATTGTTCCCACAAAGGACCAAAAGAAGACACTGTAGCAGATTTCTGGAGGATGATATGGGAGCAGAAAGTAGCAACTGTTGTCATGCTTACAAATCTCAAAGAAAGAAAAGAGGTAAGT
Organism: Anabas testudineus; assembly: GCF_900324465.2. Lineage (NCBI taxonomy): Eukaryota > Metazoa > Chordata > Actinopteri > Anabantiformes > Anabantidae > Anabas > Anabas testudineus. The sequence continues at coordinate 12,720,099 of NC_046628.1, forward strand.
GCTTTTCAGCTTTGTTTATTTCTTGAATGTGTCTCAACTGCCCAGCTTAAGTGTCCCTGAATATAATGATGAATTCCTGTGAGCTCCAGGGTTTCTTCTACAGCCAAGTCTCTGCTCCAACTTTCCTGTGAAGGGGAAGAAGTGAAAAGTCAGATCTCTGGAGCTTCACAATAAAAGATTTATGAAGAAATGTGCTTCAAATAGATTACACTCGTTAGGGTCAGTAGTGACCATGGAATATTAGTTTTACGCTTGTAATCTGTCCTTTTTGCAAAGTTTTCATTGTAAACAATAACAGCTAGAGTTCACTAAAAAGCAGAACAGGACAAAGGCTTAAAAAAAAAAACACACAAAAGAATTGCTGAAGATTCAAATCAGTATGTGGAAAGGTTCAATCAATGGCCTCATCATGTGCAATACATTCTCTAAGGCAGTATCATAATCACCCAGCAAAGTCTTTCATTGAGTGCTTTTCTTTTACATATCTGTTTACATCATGGTTGTCTTGTCTCCACAGGACAAATGTTTCCAGTACTGGCCAGATCAGGGCTGTTGGACCTATGGGAATGTGAGGGTGGCTGTAGAAGATTTCACTGTCCTGGTGGACTACACCATTCGCAAGTTCTGTGTACAATATGTAAGTTTCAAGAACTGTTTGTTTTGTTATATTGATTAATAGAAATTCATAGAAGATTACAGAGACTTGCCGTGTTGTATGATGCATTTCCTTTTTCGTAATAGTAAACCAGAAACTTCTACACTGTTAGTAGCTTTAAACTTCTGCATAGTCTTTGGAAGGGAAAGGAAACTGCTCTGTGGTATAGCTACGTCAGTAAATAAGTGCTGCTGCAAATTTGATAATAGTTAGCTGTATCAAAGCCTTGCCCTGGAGCCAGATCATGTCTGCTATCCTTAACAGTAGCTAACAGTTGCTGTTGACACTGTGTTTCTGCACATAGCAATCCACCGATGTTGCCAAAACCACCCGGTTGGTGACCCAGCTCCACTTCACCAGCTGGCCAGATTTTGGCGTTCCCTTCTCCCCCATCGGCATGCTCAAGTTCCTCAAAAAGGTCAAGGCGGTGAATCCAGCCTTCTCTGGACCTATAGTGGTTCACTGCAGGTACCAGAAAACAGAGGGTTAATTGTTTTGTTGTTTACCAGGATCCAACTATTCCAGTCTTGTTAAGTGATCATTACTTGTAATGGTTTTATTATTCAATGTGTTTCTGCGGAGAAAAATACATTAACGTTTAAATAACCTCTTTGTGTGTATAAGCAAACTAAGGCAGGAAACATTTTGCGTGACTATAGTAATGCATGCATTTACAAACACAGTCGTCCCTTTGTTTTTCTTTTGTTGTCCATTAAAATGCGAGTGTCAGCTGAGGATTGTTGCTCATCGAGTGTGTGGTTTGCTTTGTGTCCCTGCAGTGCTGGTGTTGGGAGGACGGGAACTTTCATCGTAATAGATGCCATGATCGACATGATGCATGCAGAGCAGAAAGTTGATGTGTCTGGGTTTGTTTCCAAGATACGAGAACAGCGTTCACAGCTCATTCAGACGGATGTGAGTTAGAGACGTTCCTATTGACATTGATATAAAATTTAATTTAGGATGTCACATGAAAACTTTCAGTTAATGTGAAACATGCATATAATGTTCCTTTTAAACACCCCTAAATATTCTTTAAATGTTCAGATGTTATGATGCATAGTGAGTATGTGTGTGTATTCTCACCCCAGATGCAGTACTCATTCATCTACCAGGCCTTGCTAGAATACTACCTCTATGGAGACACGGAGCTGGATGTGTCGTCTCTGGAAGGACACCTGCACAAACTGCACAACACCTTTGCAACTGGTGACCGGGTCGGCCTAGAGGAAGAGTTTAAGGTAAGAAATGTTACATTCTGGCCTTTGTGATGAGTTGATGAGAATGAGTTATAGAAAGTTTTTATTATTAAGAACAAATACTAATAAAACAAGCTTTAAGACTAATTTAAAGCTACTACATATAAAGTTTCATAATTAGTTTTTTTTATAGAGATTCAATCAATAACTTATCTTAAGGTTCTGTCAATGCTTTCGATGAGGGACGCACAGAACAGCATATTTTTAAATAAGGCACCCCCTTCTAACCACACGGAAGATCGAACCCTGTGCAACTCATACTGACGTGAAATTGTGTGTATTGCCACATATGAACTCTAGACAATGCCTTAAAATTTTGAATTAGGTCTAGTCATTACTCAGAGTTTATGCTCTCCCTCCTCCTAAAGTCTAGTCTAGAGAAGTTGAGGGTTCCGGGCATGTTTGAAAACAGCTTATGACACCATGATAATGTTACAGCCCAACCTGTTGAAACATGTTATTCATGGTCTTAATGTAGTTTCTTGTACAAGATATTTTGCAACTATTTTCTTTAAACTTTAATAAAATAAAACTTTTTAGTTAGCACTATTATCAATAATATAAAAAGTTGTTTTGTTAGAAGAAAAACCATCTAAACTACAAGCTACAAAAGTAGTTTAGAAACACAACACAAACCATTTTGATATAAACATTTCCTTACTCTGAGTTGGTAATACAATGACTTCGATTTTCTAAATATACTAAGGGAACTGTTGTCAACGTGTGACTTCCTTCATTTCACCATATGAATGTGTAAGTAAAAAGAGCATTCAACACATGCAGGTTTGTATCATTTTAACTTTGCTTGTTTCTACACAGAAACTGACCAATATGCGAATAATGAAGGAGAACATGAGAACTGGGAACCTCCCTGCCAACATGAAGAAGAACAGAGTCCTGCAGATCATTCCATGTAAGAAAGAGGGACAATCACACTTTTCTCTTATTCTCTTCTCTGCGGCATTCAGTATCTAGTTGCTATCAGAGCTTCCCAGGATGCGTCTGTCTGATATTTTAAAATGTTTGTGCTGTTCTGAGATGTTTCCTTTAATTTCAGATGACTTCAACAGAGTTATTCTCTCCATGAGAAGAGGCCAAGAATTCACAGATTACATCAATGCATCCTTTATTGATGTAAGATTTTATTTCCTAATTACTTTTTGCATCTGCACTGTGGGCATTTCTAGTAATGTATATAATTTGACATGTAAATTTGTTTTGACTCAGGGCTATAGGCAAAAGGACTACTACATTGCCACCCAGGGCCCTCTGCAACACACTGTAGAGGATTTTTGGAGAATGGTGTGGGAATGGAAATGTCACTCCATTGTAATGCTCACTGAGGTCCAGGAGAGGGAGCAGGTAAGCTGTGATAGCTGTTGACTGCAGGCAAACTGGCTGATACCTTTAAAATGACCACTACAGGACTGCAAACTAAACCCCATTAAATCCCTCTCCTGTTTCGGTCACTAAAGTGGTCTGGTATCAGTCCATGGTTGTGCTGTTATTAAAAACTACTGCACAATAAAATATTTACATTTCATGTTATCCTACAGTTTTTTGTTTACCTTCTTGCCATTTGTTTTTCTTTGCTTTGTCCAGGACAAATGTTGCCAATACTGGCCCATTGAGAACTCGGTCACGTATGGCGATTACACAGTAGAACTGAAAGGAGACACTCTGTGTGACACCTTCAGTCTACGAGACTTGGTACTCACCTTTACCCCGGTAAGCAAATTAACATAGGATTATCACACAACTGTGAATGTAATATAATGTAATTACATTTGCATATCAGGATAATAAGCCTTTTATTGGCCCTTTCCATGTAATTCCATTAATAGTTTTAGTTATTTCCCAATGAATATAAAATACTTAAAATGAGTGATAGATTATATATTTGGGTTATAATAAAGTGTTGTTCTACAAACTATACAGGATCTAAGCCATCAATTTTAATTTGTATATTTTTATCTAACAGTTGGATATATATAATGCAAACAAACCTTTTTAATATGCATGTATTACATTTTAGAAGTATTTTACATCTGACTTTAGAAGTGATACAGGACCTTACCTCTTAAAACGAAAACACAGTTGAGTACATGAACTCTTTTGGTAAATAGTCTCCACTTTAATAGCACATTCCTACTTTACTGCTCTAAAAGCGCTTTTACACTGCGTCTAATTCGCCTGTTTGCTAACACTGATTGGAGAGCTGCCATGCAGCTGACCTGACTCACTGGGGGCAACTTAGGGTTCAGTGTCTTGCTCAAGGACACTTCGACATGTGACAGGAGGAGATGGGACTCGAACATTCAACCCAATGATTGGTAGCTGACCGCTCTATCTCCTGAATCACAGCCACCCCAACTACTACAACTACAACTACAACGCCCCCAACTCTCCTGGCTGCAAGAGAGCAATGTGGCGTGTAGGAAGTGATTATCAAGTGAAAGCCTCCCATCTCGTACAAGTAGATTTCATTAAATTCGACCCACATCACCTCTCAGAGGCTCCGTAGTACATTTCTGCTTCCCCCGAGCAGCACCCACCAGTCCACCACTCATCCAGTGTACACTTAACCTAGACTGACATTGCACCTGCTATTATGCTTTTTTATCCTGCTAATAAATCATATTTGAATGGTATTATGATCTCTCACCTGACTCTACATTTCCTCTCACAGGAGAAGCAGACAAGGGTGATCAGGCACTTCCACTTTCACGGCTGGCCAGAGATCGGCATCCCAGCTGAGGGGAAAGGCATGATCGACATCATCGCCTCAGTGCAGAGACAACAGCAGCAGTCTGGAAACCATCCCATCGTCGTACACTGCAGGTAACATCGAAGCACACATTTAAGCCATTTTATATGTTTGCTGTCATATTTGTATGTACAGAACATATTATATTTGGAAGCCATTGTTTATGCTTTCATTAACGTCCACACGTTTCTGTGTGTGCTGCAGTGCTGGTGCAGGGCGAACAGGTACGTTCATCGCACTGAGCAATATCTTGGAGCGAGTCAAGGCAGAAGGCCTACTGGATGTGTTCCAAACTGTGAAGAGTTTACGCATGCAGAGGCCTCATATGGTCCAAACTGTGGTAAGTATTAGCAGCTGTTGATCCTATTTTCTAACAAAATACAATTTATTCTTGATTCTTGATGTAGTGTTCTACCTAATCCATCGTTTCTGTTTTGCTTCTCCCCTCCACAGGAACAATATGACTTCTGCTACAGGGTGGTACAAGACTTTGTTGACATTTTCTCAGACTATGCCAATTTTAAGTGACGAGATTTGCCTTAATGGATTTTAAATGTTGTTTTCTAAAGCTGGTTTGTCAGTTTTATGGGTTTCTTTAACTTGGTCAAATGATCTATTTTGCTATGCACTTGTCGTACCATTAACTCAGACTCCATCCTCGCTGTAATATACTGTATGTTGGTGACTGAAAATTGTAAATGAAAAAAAGGTTAATAATGTATATTTCACAATATGTATCAATTTTGTCATGTGTTTCAAATTTGGTCTTTTATTTTAGTTTTGTTGTATAATATTGTACTTTATGTTTAAGTGTTATTTTGGATTGACCATGCAATATTTTGAAAATTTGTAGTTATTGTAAATGTATTTATGTATTGACAATGACATTCCAATGTTGATTTTGAAGAACATAACGAATGTTAAGATATTTTTTGTTTCGTTTTTAATGTAAAGTTACATTTGCTCATTTACTGATGACTGAGATTAGAAGCGATATTTAAACCGTTTCCTTGTCCTCGAGCTACATGCCCTCCATGAATGTGATACTCTTTCCTGTGGAAATACTGACAGAATTAATTACTTCAGCTGTTGAGCGGAAAATGTAAAATTATGCAACAGATACTGAGGTGACAATATTTCCAAGTTTCAACAACAGATGTATCACAGGGTCATGAAAGACCATTTACTGGTTTTCTATCAAAGAGTGTTATGCAGCTGCATTTAACAGAAATGTAACATTACTACAGTCTGCCTTTTGTCTGTAGACAGCAAAAAGTATTTTGCTAAAATGACTGCACATTAAAAAAAAAAGCACATAATTAAGCTTTTTGCAAATGACCTGCAATAGTCAAAAGTAATGTTTATTGCTTTATTTGTATAATAAGAGATTTTTCACAAACCTGTGCCATATTTACACGGAAAAGTAGAACAACCCTGAAGTGTAAACTAAGCATTGACAGGTGATGCTGGGAAAAGGTAAGTGTGGTCGCTAAATGCAGTAGCTAGTACAAGCCCGTTTTAACAATGTAATACAGGAGGCCTGTAATGGCAAAAGCCACACTACATAAATGTGGTGCTTCAGTGCCTGCTTATTGCCAGAGCAACAAAAACAAATACATGTTTTCAGTTGCTAAAGGTCAAAATGAGGAACTTGAATGTTTCCAATACAAAAATCTAGTGGTAGTTGGTAGATGAGATGGTAACTCATCATCCAGCTGGTACTCCAACACGTAACCAAACATTTGGTTTAACTGCTGTCCCAGCTCTGCGTTAATGCGCAATGAGAAGTGTAATTTTGTCGATGCTGTATGTAAATACTACAGGACAAAGTGCTAACATTGTGAAAGTGACTGAGCATCAAGCAGCCGTTAAATGACTGGTCATATTTTGTGTGCTATTGGTCTGTGGGAGATGTGAGCTGCAGCAAAAGAGGAGACTTTAGAAAAGCAACTATTTTCTCATGGCTGCTTTTCTTCTAGGAATATTGAGGGTCTGTTCAAACAGCAGCTCTTTGCCTTTGCTCTCTCTGTGGGTGGTCTATCCCTGCTTGGATTCTCAGTGTTTTTGAAATGCAAGTTGCAATATTAAATTCATCTGAAAATGCTTTGGGGTGTACAATGAACATTTTCTATAGCCATCTTTGCTACCATTTAGGGGAAGAAAAAAAAAAAACACACCATGCAACACATTATGCACACAGTGGCTTCATAGAGTCTTTCACTTTATGCACACTGTGTAAACAGATAAAATTCACATTTTTGCCCATTAATCTATTACTATTGGCCGCAGTTACAATTTGGAATCTTTCATGGATTTTTGCCGTTTTCTTTTGGAAATCTTCTTCTTTTTGTGCGCTTCACTGATGTGAAATCTTTGGACCACAATGGAAATCTGTGGCACTGAAGAGTAAACTAAACCAATAATCACAGATGTTATGGTGAGCAGACGCAATTTATTGTTTATTTTAGCCTCTGTAGGGGATTTCTTCACAAAAACAAAATGCTAGGAAAACACGTCTCTTTCTAAATTATGTCCAACATCACAAGTGTGCTCCAATCAAGGTCTACAAGCATCTCAGAGACAACTAAAAGTGGCTGCACATCACTGTCAAGGGTCTGAACACTTTGAAGAAGATATTTTGATTTAAAATCAATTTGTAAAAAATTACAAAATATTTGTTGACATGGGCCTTCAGTAATAAATAGGCCAAAATGTAAATTTTATCAGTTTGAGTTTAATCTACACCCAAACAAATAGTGATCTTATCTAAATAATTTAGCAACAGTGTAATTTCAAGTTTGGAAGTGACAGGATAACTCAAGCTGCTACAACTACAGCTAATTTTATGATTAATTTTCAATGACTAAGCTTGTTTATAGCAGGGCATAAATAACTAAATTTGCCCATCATAGACCTTAAGTAATTCTATTATGTTATGGCCAAAACTCAAACACAGATATCGTGCTTAAAAGATGTGGTGTTGTCAACAGATTCCTTTACAAAATGACTACTCACTGTGAATCTGCTGGTCACCTGAGTTTAGCTTATTCATTGTTGTAACTAATAAAATATTAATAAAAACTAAATCACTACCAAGCAAGACAATGAAAACGTGAATAAATTCACTACAAGCAAGGAAAGACGACTTACATGCACAACAACTCAAACCACAACTGGCCATCATACAACCAACAGAAAAACATGCAGAGTAAGAAAGAGGCTCTGTTTTTTCCCCGTCTCCAAATCTTCGTTCCAGATTCCATTATGATCATCTTCTACTTGAAGACATAAAGTTACAACTTCAATCAGCAATTAACTTTTTGAGTTTCTTGATCTGCACAAGTTGCATCCAACAGGGGGCAGTGTACCTCAATCTACCTACCTGAGAACAAGGTCTATTATTAGGAGAAATTCAACAATAACTGCTTGTTCATTTCTGTAACCTCAGTGTGTTGGGCTCTTAAACTGACCAGCAAAGAGTGCCAGCTCCTCTGAGGATTAATTGCAAACACTGTAAAAATGTTCAGACAGATGTTCGACAGATTACGATAAAGTCAATCCTCCTCCTACATTACAAATTGACTTTAGTAACATGACCTTAGCAGATCCTTTTAGTTTCACATCCACTTAATCCTAAACTACCTCTACTGTATGGAAAAACTGCTTTCCACCAAGTCTCAATTCTACTTACTCAGAATAAGATTGTTCCTCTTTCAGATTGACATTAGAAGAAAATGATATGTCACGAAAAAACAATCTGACGTTTTTCCATAGAAGCCTGTGCCTACATAAAGCCTTCATCCAGTTGACTGTCATCACCCAGTCAATAACAGGGAGCAGTACATTTAAGCTATTTTTGCCAAACAATCATGTTTCTTATCTTGCAGAAAAACTCAAGCGACAAAAAGCCTCTTTGTTGACAATTTCCACTTCCTCAGGGACCTGGCACCATGGTAACATTACCCAGTGGGAGGGGCTGTGGGTCAGTACGAGTGTAGAGGTCATATGAATTATTTATAACCTTAAGTGTCTCTCCTATTTTCATTGACCTCCAACTAATTATATTTTGTCAATCACAATGCTTTCCATTTTCTTTCAAATGTAATATGGAACATGAGCCATTCATTGGCAGGGTGGCCTGAGCTGTGACCCCTCTGATTAAATACTTTCATGTGTGGCTTAGGAAACCAATTTTAGATTATATTCCATTATGTTAAGTCTTTTAATTTATTTAGTCTGTCACTATCCCAAACAGGTGACTTATTTCTTCAACTCTCTCTTGAATGGAATAAGAAGCAACACGAATACATGAGAATTTTTGAACATTACTAAAATGCAGTTAAAATAACTTAACCGTGTTCACCATCTTAGCTTTGAGAGCTTGAGTTTTGCAGATGAAACTAAATACTGGACAGAGTATTAATGTGATATGATGTGGTTATTACAGTTTTGTAACAGTCAAGACACTTCAATCGTGGTGTCACCAACATTCGTAACATATATCCACTGGTAACCAAGAATGTCTCAACCAATTTCCTCCGCTATCAATCCAAAATAAACTGTACAGTAGTTGAGATGTTTCAGACTGGACCAAAGAAGAACGGCTGCCAGGTCTTACCACCTACAAAGCTGTATTGTTAATCAGGATAGAACTGCACAATTAGCATCCTAAGAATGAACTGCAGATCCTGCCTGTCGTTCTCTCACCCTCTTCGTCTCCTTCACAACACAGTACCTTGCTCCACTAAAATCATTCTTAATAGACGCTCTAAGACTTGATTCAATCAGACAGCTCTTACTGAAACATTAATGTGTCACGATGCCCCCAAGAATACATCACAACTGTTATCCTATTCCTCCATTGTTCTATCAAGAGAATATGCCTTTTTCAGGAAGCTCGGTTGATACTTGCAGTCCTTAAGGTGCCTTAAACAACCAAACAGCGGCATGACACATACTATAATGGGGAGGTCTGACATTACATGATCTCTCTGATGCATATGCCACAAAAGAGAAATTACTATTTTTAGTCATTATGCTGTATGAACCACCCTGTCCAACTCTCTCCTCACATGACATTCATTCCTCATAATTACATTCCTAGCTCACTTGACCAAGAGCATATATGGTAAAAAGTGAATCAATACTTGCTCAACCACTCAAAACCTTTTAGACCACTGCAGAAAATGACCTGCAATGTGCTTTTTAAATAACAACAATATTAATATTCTTGACTTCCTTTTGTGAGCAGAAAAAAGATGCCCTTGTTCAATAGGGATGAAGCATTTGTGTGGGTGATGTATCCTCATATCAAATGGTCAACACTTTCCAAAGGAACCATGTTATTTGTAGAATATCTTACTAATTTTCTAGATTTTTTCTAAACGCAGTTTTCTAATTCAACAAACTAACAAACTAAATTCTGTTCACCTGCATTGTATTGGGAATTTCAAAAACTGATGTGATTTGTTTACATATTGATTGGTAATTTCAATGAAGCAACTGTTAATTTCAGGAGGAAAAAAAACAGTTTGCACTGAAAAACACTGAATTCCCTAAAGACAATTTACTGGTCTTAACCCAAATAGTTATTGTTTTAAGTAAGTATAGAATTACTTCATACAACACTGGAATAGCTTTCTGGAAGTTGATGGACAATCGCCTGAATCGGGCAAATGCAGTATTTACAATAATTTAATAATTATCTTTTACTATGTATTCTTTTATCTTATTATCTTTTAATAAGGCCTTTACAGAGACGTTACTTTAAGTTTCGTCACTACAGATACAATGTCAATTACAGATACCATTTCAATTTTCCCACCCAAACGCAGTGCTGCAGTGAAGGGATCTCTACTACAGATGGCACAAACCAACTATAGTTTTGTTGGACAGACATGTCAGGATTTCAATTAAGAAGGCAGAATAAGGGCAAATTAATAACTAAAGTGATTAATCTCTAAAACTAAGCAAAATATGATAAATATGTTACCATAAATGCTGTATAGATGAGCTTCTGATGGTAATGTAATCATAAGGCCTTATCCCAACGTTATAGACCATTTCTCACAGCAAATCTCCTGGTCCTCTGATAAACAGCTTCACATATATGTAATTTTCTCACAGAAAGACACATTTAAGTCCATTTTCAAAGCTATCAGCCACAACTGGATCCTTTCAGGGACTTTCATGGGGAAAATTATGTGGAACAATTTCACTCATTGTTTGTTGAACACAGACTGGGTAAAAATGAAAACAAATCATGCTTTAAGTCTTAGCAAACCAAAGGCTTCTGAAAATGCTGTGCAACTGTGAGAAGACAAACATACAAAATATAGTATATACAGTAAGCGCATTGCAAAACTGCAAAAGGCCTTCTATTGTTGATTCTGCAGAGACCAAATTCACTTCCAAGGAAACTGTTTACAACTTGAAACAACCATTCCCGTAAAGACTGAGTACAATAAATTGTATTTTATTATTAAGCCTACAGTCTGTTGTCTTTTTTTAGTGTTTGCAGAAATATAAAAACATAAATACATAAAAAATATATCCACAGCTTTGATGGCCTTGGACTCATTTGGAACACAGCCATGATTTCACTACATTAATGTGGAATCTGTATCTAACAGCTACTGTGCAGAAAAACATCTGGGTTGATAAGTAATGTGCAGAACATTGTGTTCGGCCATTCTTAATTTAAACTTATATGTATCAGTCATGTTGTTGTGTGATGATGACAGTAGGAGATAATGGGAAAATGCAGAATGATGTAAAGCTTTAGTGCAGGGTGAGGATAGATGGTTGCATTGTATGTATATCACAAACGTTGCCTGGCCTCCATTATTTCCTTTTTCTCATTTGTCAGTCACTTGCCCTGCTAAATGTTTTGTGCAACTGTGAATGTTGCATTAGTAAGCAACTTGCAAAATGAGGAAACAATGAGAATTGTGTAAAGCTACACAATTCTAGCTACATGTTCTGCTCTCAACACTTGGATAGCAATTAAGATACAGTTTTCAGTTATTTTATCTTTTAGTATAATTAACACCTGCACCACATATAACGTTTGTACCGGTCTACAGCTTAAAATTTAGAATACATCACGTTGCTTGTACATCTGGAAACTACTTTGTTGTTCTTAAATGCTCAGTAAACCTCATTTGCAGTTTGAGCTGTGATTGTAAGATAACTATCTGAACCAGCAATTTTCAGTTTCGCATTTATTGCAGCCTACGGTTCACAAAACTTACAGTATACACTTAAAAATACGGCTCATGTTTTGATTACTTAAACCTTTCCAGCCAAGTGATCACAATACCAGGATCACAAGCATCTGTTGTCTCCAAATTGTGGCCATACATTTTGAGAAGGTTGTCCAACATGTTCCATTATTTCTGGAAAGCTACCATCATTACTATGGGAGCTGCAAAGGACAAAAAAAAGAATAACAGCACTTTAAACATGAAGTGATTTCTGTTTCTAAAGACAACACAGACAGATGAGGTGAAATGTTAAGTGACATAGATTAGACTGATCTATTTTTTCCATAACGTTGTGAGTTATGATAAGATCATAACTCAAAGTTTGATCTTTGAGAGCAATTCAGTGGTAATGCTTTATTGAAAGTACTCAAAGCATCTTTAAATGCAGTAGCTTTTACCACAATCTATTCTGTATAACCCTGATAATGTCTGTGAATAATGCATTTGGCTTCTGTTGATATGTGTCCTAAAGATCCCAACACTGGCTCATGCTAAATTGGAACAGATTGATTGTTGCAGACAGAATGCACCTGTAGAGGTGTCTGTACATAGTCCTCTGCAGTAAGCATGTTCAATCCATTAGAGCAATCCCATATCAAAACCAAGAACAAGCAAGTCAGCAGACTATGTATGCTTACTTGCAAAGCTGCACTGATTGCTTATTTAGATAATCTACATTTTGCTTACTATAGATAATAAGTGAATATTGTGAAGCATATGATAGGATATCTAGAGATGTCCTTGAGCTGGGCCAATTCCAGGTATATTTTATAGGCATTGATCAAAGCTGATCAGTTGCATCTGACATGCGTGGCCATGTGGGCCTAGAGTGTCTTTTTGAAACTGTCACCCTAGTGCTTTTGCACTTCCTTCCAAACCACACTAGTGTCGTGATAACCAACAAGACAAATAAGACTTAAAATAAGAACTACGGAACTGCTTTCCAAAGAGAAAAGAAGCTGCAGCTACAGCCAGCAGCTTTATTTTCTTGTTTTAGCATAAACTTGCACACTAGCTATCTTGTTTCTGAACCAACAACTCTGAAGCTTACAAATTAACATTATATCTAATATATTTAATCAGTACACAAACAGCTCACTACAAGTAAGTTGTTGTTGTTTTACAGGTACCAAAGAAATGGCCTGGATAATAATCGGCCATAAAATGCAACATGACATCTTTACAGTCTGGGTATCATAAGGATTTAACATATATAAGATATAAGGTATAACATGGTGGACTTTAAAATAAAGTTGTAAATATATGTGAGTGATATTGATCTTCTGTCGACAAACAAACAAGTATATTCATGTCCCCAAACTTAAAGGAATAACAAAGTTCTTCTTAAACGTCACATGATCTTATGTGAACATCCGTGACACAGTGTATCCTCAGCAATAACATCACATGGACGGAAATTCAAATCCCAGCTGAATCTCCCAAAACACACAGAGGCACCTGCTTATGGTGCCTATACACGCAACCGGGCACATGCTATGAAAAAGTCACATCTGCAACACGCAGTACAGCAGTACACAGCTGGAAGAGAACACACAGTCACCTGATACTTAGTTCTACAGACACCTTTAAGTGACCAAATGGATACCTGAGGGGAGTGAGCAGTAGCAGTGTGCCACTGTCCCAACACTGTGCAAACCACTAGAAAGATAGAGATCTACTATTACCAACAATGATTTTCATATTTAGTGAGAGAAGGATGGAGCATTTACAGACTCAAACAGTATATTACTCACGTCTTCAAAAAAATATTCTGGATGCCACAAACAAAACAACCTAAGCATTCTCCCAATACTACCTGTACCCGCACTACACATATTAATGTGCTTATGCATCTACAAATTATATATTTTTTGCTGATAGTGGCAGTTCTTTCATACAAGCAGCACTGTTCGAGACTGGTGGTTTTTGGTTAAAGTGTATCCTGGTGTAGGAATCCAAATTAGACTGTGACCATCACTTCAAAAACAGACGAGGCTTTGTTTTTCAGCCTTGGTAAAAGTGTGTAGCAAACACACATACCGACACACAGGTAACAATGTTAATGCCATAGCCCTGAATCCAATGTTTCTTTATCTTTATATTTCCTGAACTGAAAGCGTTGTGCTGTTCTGCATGTATTAATCCTACATAATGGCTCTTAGAGTTACATTTAGAGGCTCTGTATTTGAGGGGAAAACCATTAAGAGACCTTTCTGTCATATAGTTAAGATTACATCTGTAAGAACAAGATATCAGGTTACTGAGGATGAACAGGAAACTAAGTTCACTCATACCCACCCCAGCACTCATACAGATGTAACACTGCTTTCATGTTTGACCCAGTTTACGAGACAGAGACCATGACATAGAGAAAGAGAGGCAGAAGGAAAATGATATAAAAAAAAAGACACCAGCAGAGGAAAATGGGGAAGAGGGAGGGAGAGTTGAGGCAGATAACCAGATTAAGAGGGAAATGCAGAAAGTGAGGAAAGGAGAGAAACACAGTAAGACTGAGCAAAAGAGTGACAGAAACAGAGAGAATGAAAAATGTGTGTAGAGAGAGAGAGGAATAAGAAAGGGGTAAACAGAAGGCAATGCTAAAAGGCGCTTAGGAAGGAGGGGAGTGGGCTGAGCGGGAGGGAGGAGGGAAGCTCTCTTCTCCTAATAAAGCGAGTGTATGTGGAAGGAGGTGCTGATAAACGTCAGGCTGAGCAGAGAGCTGTGTTACCAGAGAGAGAGAGAGAGAGAGAGAGAGAGTTAGAGAGAAAGAGAGAGAGGGAAAAGAATAGAAAGAGCATTGTGTTGCTGCTGAGAAAGAACCCATGTCTGCACAAAGAGGTAGGTGTACTGCTATGACTGACACACACATACACACACACAAATAAACACAAGAGTAGGAAATCCTTTACAACCAGTGTATCCAGCAATAGTACCGCACATACCAGGTGTCTGTAGAACTAAGTATCAGGTGAATGTGTGTTCTCTTCCAGCTGTGTGATCTGCTGTACTGCGTGTTGCAGTGTGGGGCAGATGTGTGACTTTTCCATAGCATGTGCCCGGTGGCGTGTATGGGCACCGTAAGCAGGTGCCCGTGTGTGTTTTGGATGGGAGATTCAGCTGGGATTTGAGTTTCTGTCCATGTGATGTTATTGCTGAGGATACACCGTGTCACAGATGTACTCATAAGATCATGTGACGTTTATGGTAGTTTATCAGGCAGTGCATGTGCATGTGACTAAGGGGTTATTGCACAACATTATCTCATTAATTGAATGCATTTGAAGGGGGTTGCTTAAGGTTTAATTGTCACTATAGCTGTAACAGTAGAGCTTTCAGCTGAGCCTAATGTTATTATATGCATATAATGTGTTGTTTTAGGCTCTGAGGAAATAATTGAATGCAAGACTGTTTAGACTATCCAGACAATTAATATATGCAAAAGTCAAATTTGCTGAAGTCAACTGACCAATATCTTATCTGTAATGTGAAGATACGGCATGTGGTGCTCTATGCAGATTTAAAGACAAAAGCCTGGTTTACAGACATTACAATTATATAGTTAGATTTGCTGAGGTTTTAACATCTGTCTCTGGATACATGTCTCAGTGTACAATGTATACATTACATTTTGCAGTAATTATCTATGCTATGTCACCACCAAATGAAATTGTACTTTGTTTTAAACAATTTAGATTGAAGAATGTTTAAACAATTAAAAACACTTGTACAATTTGCTTATGCTAAGTAACTGGGATATTGAGAATATGAATATAAGGCAACTGGCCCCATTGCTGTTGTAGCAGCAAAATAAATCTGGTTATTTCATTCCAACTAGTCCAACTAACTTCAGACTGAAATAGCCGTGAGATTTATCTCTTTGCTAAACATTGTGGTAGAATAGACTGGTGTCACTGAACCTGAACCCCTTGACAGACTACTTCCCTGTGGTGGTACTTCCTCACATGTCATTATGTGCAAGAGGTTCCCCTTTTCAGGAAGTGACAGACATACTGTTTCACAATAGCTTAAACGATATTTATAGAGCTAACAAAGGAGAACGTATTGTCCTTCGACATTTCTGACATCTATGTCAACTCAAGGACACTGTTCTAAGACACAATGGTCAAGGTGGCGGCTTATTTTTTTGACCTAAGTGGGAGAATATGAATGAGGTTTTAGCAAAGGAAACCATGTTTTATTTTCTCTAAAGTACAAAAATTCTATAATTAAAAGAATTAAAATATGACAGTCTGTACTTCATATACACTTTTTCTTTCTAGACAGTTGTACTTTTTTCTGATATTACATTTAAAACAGCCAATAAAATATCATACTTTGAGTATTTAATTTCTGATTTCATTCTCATCTTAAAATTATTTCACTACATTTTTGCTTTCTTGCCTCATTGCTTTCGTCTTTCATCACTTCTTTCTTTCTCATTTTAAACTGTCCTAAAATCTTCACCAATGAGTGCTAAACATTTGGATTGATCCCTTACATTTACTTCAAATGACACTTTACTTACAGTTCTATAAGTAAAGAACTGTAAGTAAAACAAAGTTATGTTTTAAACTATAACTTTGTTTTACATAACTAGGGGATTTAACTGCTTGTTTTGTGTTCGAGTTCTTGTGACTACGCCTATGTAACATTACATCTTCTACATTTCTGAACATCTGTTGACACACAGGGTTGTGATTTGTTGGAGCCTAACCACTAGAGCATAACAAATTTAAGACCTGCCTTACGAGGATGTTTTCCTACCTTGCCAACATTATGAAATCACACAGTGGATCACCAACTGTGTCACTCTTTGACTCATGACTAGGTGTAAAGAGACAATCCCTCTCGAGACCTTCTGATTTGACTTACCCTCCTCCTACTACTGTCTTACTTTTCCTCTTTTACGTATGTATCTCTTTATGTGGGGAGATTTATGAGTACAAAGCTTTAGATCAACAGGGGTGGAGGTTATGTCATAAACATTAAACAAAGAACTGACTGGCTTCAACATACTACATACTGTAAACTTAGCTGTGAGCTTCTTTGTGTGAGGATAGAGTATTAACCCAGCTTTGAACTATACTTCATGGCATTTAAATATATTAAGTGAGCAAGTTGAGTTAGTTTTCAACAGGTCCTTCACAATAAATAAAAAAAATATGAGGGACTTTGTGATGGATGAACCTGAGCAGACAAACATGTTGTCTCCCTAAAAGATTGTTGTAAATTAGAAGGAGGGAACCTAACAGACACCAACAAGACAACAATTAACATAGCAAAGATGGTAGACAGTACTGTAAATTAGCTCACATAATTAGTAACCAGTAACCAGTTAGTCAGCTCTCAGACAAGTTTGGTAACTTGATTGAGAGGATGTGGAAAATAGAGCATCACATCTCAGACCTGGAGGATGTGTCTATCACAGTAGCAGCACTGGAGGTCCAGCTAAAGAAGGCACTGACTACATGGAAAACATAAAGTCAACGACAACATATGAGGATTGTTGGTCTGAAGGAAGATGTGCAGGGCAAAACACTAGTTAAGTTCTTGTTCAATAAATACAGTGAATTCTGAACATGCAAAAGGTGCAAATAAAGACAGAAGCAGCCCACCACACGGCACTTCTGACTAAACTTGCTAATATGGAGAGACACAGACGTGTTGGTGTGGCTGTTTAACTAAACCCACAAACAGCAAATGTCATAGATTACAGGACCACACTTGTTTTCAAATGAATCATCATTTTAAGTAAGGTTAATCACTAAAAGCTCAATTCCTTCCAGTTAAAAGGCCATTTGCATTAACTAAATTTAACATTATAAATTTTGGGCTTAAATGAAAAAAGAAAAAAAAAAGTTAAATCATCTTTATAAAAAAGGTAAGATAGGCTAAGATGTAGAGATAAGAAAAATATTTATAGTGACTTAGTATCTGCCCAGAAGACAGCATGTACAAAGCAAACAAAACTGGACCAAAGATAAATACTGCATGTGTGTACGTCAAGATATGTACCTTTGTCGGGTGATATATGGCCCCAGAAATAATTGCAATAAACAACAGTATTAACAGGAAGTTTAATCACCTATGCTCTGACGCAAGGTTGTTGACACAGTCTTGATGTGTGTGTCTCAGTTCATAAGAAAACGATGAGACAGGAGGACGTAGGAGAGTGACCAGACAAAATGTTGATATTCATCCTTATGTCAACATAATGTGTAAAATTAGTCCGAAAGAAATACTGAAGTCCTGTCCACATGCCGCACAATAAGTATAGTTTTTATTTTAATGATCATTTTAGAGGCTGCAGCTTGTGCTGCTTTACAATGTGATGCATAAGGCAGAGAGGTGTAAACTCTCAAATCAGTTTGCTACTTTTAAACCTGTGAACTTTAGACTTTTAGGTAAACATTAATATCAGTGTCGATGGCCCTCATGTTCTGTCAACAGTAAAAAATAAAAACATTTTCAAGATAAAAGTCAGAAATGTTGTGCTAAACAACACTTCCACCCTAGAAATTATTAATAAAGATCAAATATTCCTCCTGTAATGCTTTTTAACTGGCAATTTTCTAAATAAAAAAAGTCAGTTTAGACATGTGTCTAAAGCATTTTTTATTAATTTTGTTTGCCAAGAATCTCTAAAAATATTTCAATAAACTCATCAAGAAAAAACTCATTGTGCAATAACAGATATTGGATTCCACATGCCCTCTTTCTCCCACCACTGTCTTTCCTAAGGCAGCTGGCTGAACCATCCTGGCCTTACCTTGACAATACTAATAATCTATCTTTGTAATCTGTGATTACAAAACCAAAATGGAAAAACTGGTGTGTGTGTGTGTGTGTGTGTGTGTGTGAAATGTGTCTGTGTTGACATGCGTTTTTGTGCATATTTCTGCCTGTGAATCAGTTATTGTATGTCTGTGTGTGCATGTGTAGGCCTGTGTATGTGCAGACAACAGCTTTGGAAAATGAGGACATTTTGGTTGCTGCTCCATTTTGTGGCATACATTAAAGGGTTAGGGGAATGGTAAGTTAATTGTAATCATTAAGGAATGCATAATGTCAATAGAAATCCTACTAGAACCGCACAAACCTTTGTGCGACCTAAAAACCTGTGTTGCAGTCTGTGTACATGCGAGGAATTCCTCTATGATTTCATGCACTTAATTTGCTGCTCAGGTAAGTCTTGTTTTCTGTCTCAACATGTGTGTTTGTGTCTATATTTAGTTGGCTGCCAACAACATCATCATCAGTAAGTGATTGCATACAATGTCACACTGTTGTCTGAAAGCAATTCAAGGAGGGTCTGAGTTTCCACTGAAGGCTGGTTGGTTTTAAGTGGAAACAAAATGTTCCATTTATTGTAAAACACTTCTGAGACCTCACAGTAACCGGAAGGAAGAGTGAGGTTAACATATGTTCACACATATTCTTTATGTGTTGGACAAAGAGCTCCAGTAATGACGGTATAAAATCATAGCATGTGAAGACATCATAAAACAAGTAAACATCGTAATCAGAAGTGGTTTCATTCTAACTTTAATGTGGCTGCTGGTCTTCTAGGAAAGGTTTGATGAATCCCATAATCCCAGTGAAGCAAGATGCTGGCCTCATACTATAATGTAGTCCGGGCAGTAATTAGTGGTTGGTCTTCTACTACACACTAATGTGGCTACGTCAAAAGTGAAGCCAACTCTAATCTTGTCTTGTGTTTTCTGTTGACTGTTGACATTCTAGCTTTATCATTCCTAAATTTGGAATACTAATGTTTTTAACAACACTAAAACATTTCTTTCTAAGAGCTATAATGTTAACGTGGCAAGAAAAAGTAAGTGAACCATTGTGTTGTGTAATCTGGCCTTCTTGGATGAAGATCCATGAAATTCCACTTCCCCTTCTTGTTTCTGTAAATGCAATTTAACAACATCAGTTTTTGAATTTACTCAATAGCAATAATTCAGTCATCCAACTAACATTTGTCATGTCTGCTCCAGCAAGTTGTACTTTTAGTCTGAGTGTAATTTCCCTATATGACTCAAAGGATGCTACACCAACTTTGCAGAAAGATAGAAACGAAATGAAATGATGTTTGTTTATTGAACAAACAGTATAAATAAACAGCGGTCTGCATCTGCTCAAGTAACAAGAGAAAAAAACAAAAAACAAAACATGAACTTTGGTTTCTTACAAAGAAATTGTAACAGTCAGTCAATCAATCACAGAATACTGTGTAGTGGGTGTGTGTGTGTGTTCATGTGTGCAGTGGGTAATCACATATCTGACAACAAGGAAGAAGGTTAAGGGATAATAAAAATTACACATCATCAAATACTGGTGCAAAATAAATAGCGTGTAAGAGACGGAAATACCAGGATGGATCAGCACATTTGCATGCGAGTCATGTTTTGAGTCTGCACGCACACATATACACACACATACACACATACACACACACACACACACACTAGCTCTTCAGCAACTGCTATTATACACAGACTCAGAGGAGAACAGGGGATTCCAATCTGTCACAGAGATGACATCACAGCCTAAAAAAAACAAAAAACAAAACCAAACAGGAGTCTCCACTTCCCTCCCTCTTGCACATCCCAGAGAATGAACAGAGCGGTGCTGGGGTCATAACTCACATTACTCTGTGTGTGTGTGTGTGTGTGTGTGTGTGTGTTAGTGAGAGAGACTCCTTTTTAAAAGCGCTCACACGCACACGAGGGTGCGCTGACACACGCACAAACACACTTCAGCTGTGTCTCCATAGTGACTGGGTTTGCTGCCCCGGCTTGGGGAGGAAATGCCAAACTCAATGCAGGGCCACTCCACCAGAAACACACACACAGTTCTATTCTAATACTGTCTGGCCACGATGGAAAAACCTCTTCTCGTTGTATCACTCTGCTACCTCGCTTGATCCATTCATTCTTCTTTCTGTCCTACCCACATTACTCTCCTTTCCACTTCCACTCTCTCTCTCCCTCCCTTACTCCCCCCCTTTCTGTCTCGCTCGCTATCTCCCTGCCGCTCTCCCTCTTCTGTCAGTGGTAGGTTCATTGTAGAACACAACAGAGGTAAGTGCTCTTTTCCACTCGCTCTTCACAGCTTTAATTAGCCTTAACTTTCAGTGTGCGTTTTCCCACAGTACAGGGTTTACGATCACTGCAGTGGAAACACAGCTGTTTGTGTGTGTTAGTCTTTCATGAATGTGTACCGTACTTTCAGATGTCATGTACACCTAGATAGTGTGTGCCAGTTTGCTTACTCAGATAGCAACCACAAAGTGCATGTGTTCGTAGGGTGTGTGAGAAAGAGAAATGGTGTGAAAGAGTGTGTGAAAGCGTGACTATTCAGACTGGTATCTTTTAGATCAGTCCTTTAAATAATAATAGGTTTGTGAACACAGAGCGTTTTTGTTCCTTTATAAACTGAACATATAAGCACATATTATCAGCAATGGCATCTGTGTGTACGTGTGGTGCAAATCCCTTTAGTAAACAGTCGCAACTCAATGAGTACTTAGGAAGGAATGGGAACCTAACAAACTGGGAACAGCCAAATATATTCAGGATTACAAAAATACCTTGGACATTGGATGTTGTCACTGATAGATTTATCTCTAATAGTTCAGCGTTTCCACAAAATTTTAACTTGATTGAAGCCATTTGTTCTCTGTTAACAGGAAACCTGATACGGGTTTCCTTGGATCATTGTTCAAGTGGAAATCTTGTTGATCTTTCCACATTAGTTAAATACTTTAGTGCTGGTAGAAGGGAATACTCTTTCAAACATGCTGTGGCTGAAATAACAGCCCACCTAGAATCAATGAAACACCTGGCATGAGTTCAGACACACTAAATCAGAAATCTAATTGTAGTCCTTAGTTACAAAACAACACAACTGAACACTCGAACAGTCTCCGGAACCCCCATCGACAGTCTGCTTCTCATACATACAAACGCACACATGCTGTGATGTCACAAACATCTGGATGCAAGACTTGCTAACCCCCCCTCCATGTTTTCCCTTTTTGCCCGGCAATCCTTTCACCTCCCCTTCCTGTCTGTCTTTCCACCCCCGCTCTCAGAGATGAAAGAGAAGAACCCCTGGCCTGTGACCATCATCATCATTGTGATTGGTGTCATAGCGATTGTTGCCTTGGTGACGGTAGCAGTTTTGCAGAATATGCCCCTCTCCCAAAAGTACAAGGTATGGTAAAGAAAATACTAAAACGTTTTGACTGCGTCTTGTAAGGGAGGCAGCTGTAGTACGGACTATCCTAATATGGCCTCCTGATAATATACTGTAGCCTCAAATTCTTGTGCCCTTAGAAACCCAGCACCAAATAAGGCCAAGGGCTGTTATTCAGAATCCTTATCAACGTTTTTGTAATACACGTGGACCTAATTAACAGAACATAGTTAACTTATCTACTGTATATGTTAACTAGGCCTGCATATCAGTACATGGCTGATACAGTAGTGGGAAGTTTATCTGAGGGCTCTACAGTTATTACACTCAATATTTCAAGTGCATGTCTTGATGAAATTCATCCTGAGTTAACACCACCAAGCACTGAACTGGAATTCCTCCTCTTATCTCCAATTCAGTATGGGATCGTGCTGGATGCTGGATCCTCCCACACAGCTCTTTATATTTATGAGTGGCCAGCAGAAAAAGATAACAACACTGGAAGAGTTGAACAGACACATTCCTGCAAAGTCAAAGGTACAGTATGCTGCCACATGCATAGATACACACACACTACACGTATGCATTGTGCACTAAATTTTTCACAGAGGTTGTACATTTAATTGAATGAAAGAATAATCACATGAACATTAAATGTTTTTGAGGCACGTCTTCTACACAAAAAGTACTTGGTCCACTTAAGACAAAAAGAGAGAACATCAGGAAGCTGCTATGAATATGCATGAGACTCCCACAGCTTCTAGGTGAGTTGGGATGTCTGCAACAAACAACTCAATTGATTAAATCATTTTAGCCCCTTCACCACTTACAGACAGAATTTATTAGAAATGTATTCATATTTACAACTAATGGAAACTCTAGGCAATTATTTCTTTACATTTATGGCTGCATCATGGCTCAATAAAAACATAATGTAACACGCGAATAATGACTCACTTAATGATAAGATGCATAAAAGTACTGAGTAAGTCATCAAGTTAAATTAGTGATTAAAGGACTTTGGTCCAGAGGTTGTACATATATTTGTCATATAGATAATAAAAACTAGTCAGCAAATATTCCAGAGGTTGTCATGCAACAAAACAAATAGATGTTCTCAAAATGCCAACCCATGCTTCTTTATACCAAGATAAGTTACGTGGATACATCAAACTAATGTTCAACAAATGTATTTGTCCAAATAAAGCTCCTTATAACTAAGACCCACAGATCAACAAGCTAGAGGATCAATCTGAAGACAATATATTAAAAACTTCGGTGTTTTTAGTTTAGTTTTATTTTATTTTTAATGTTATCAGTGTACTTATAAACAGTACAGTATAAAATGTGCTAGTGCTGTGAAGCCATTTCAGATCAGTACAATCAGTTACACTGTCCCAACCACAGAGCATTTCCTAAGAAAGGAGTGTACCTGTCTGGTAGGAGACTTCTGCCAAGCATGGTCTTGTGTATCCTCGCTTATCTCTCCCCAAACAGCCCCACTCTTCACTTCTTAGAGCAAAATAAGAGACTTTGGGATGTCCTTCAAAAAGAAGGTGTCAAACAATTTCCGGGTCAAGAGCGAATTGAGGAACAATCAATAGAAGGACATGGAGATCCAGCCAATATTTTTTTTTTCCTGGAACTACAATGTTGATCCAAATGTTTATATCTAAAGTCACTCAGCCATAGAGGAGCCATCCTTGGCAGCTAATTGTTTTGCTGAATTATTAAAGCATGCCACACTCTGTAACAGTCTGTTAAACCGACTCTAGAACGTCCCAAGCCATTCACCCAAGGAACAATATCGTGACCGCTGCAGGTATATTTTATTGGATCGGTATCAAAATAAAGCTGAAATGCAAATCCTTTTGTAGATGGGGATTTGTAGTACTTGTATGACTCTCTCTCGCTCCCTCTTTCCTTCGAATGGCCCTTCCTTCCCTGTTCCGAATAAGCTGCTCACAAACAATGAAGGGAAGAAGAGAGAAGAATATATTATACCTGAGGGAATCACAGGGCTCATTAATCATACATGTAACAAAAAACTGCTTTAGATGGAGATAAGAGTAATTGATCAAGCTGTTGAAGAATCAATACACAAACTGTTGATTCAACACTTCGCCAATAGCCTTTATCTTTACACGAATGGTGCTCATTATGCCAATTTTAATGACTTGCTGGGAAGTGAAAGCTAACAGTAATTCGGTAGCAGCTACGTCTGTATGCATCAAGAGATTGCAAAGCTTTGCATGAGATAAAGATGCAGTAGAGATGGGCTATGACTCTTTAAACCAAGCTGCTGTTAAGGCTCTCTTCCACTCCAAGCATTGTAAACATTACATGCATCTGGTTCCATGTCTGTTTGACTGCAGGTTACACACACACACTGCTCTGAGCAGAGAGAGGAAAGCAAAACAGATCTTTCCCGCAGTGTTGTCTAAAGCTGTAGCTGTTTATCTGAGCTTTAGAAAAAAACCCGCTATGAAGCAATCAGAAAACATTTTTTTTTATTTATATTTAATTTGTTCTTGTCAATCTCTCCTCATTCCCTCATTTCATTTACTTAATTATTACTAAGCCAGGGACAGAGGGCCAAACTTTGAAAAGGTGCGTTTACCGACAGCAATGCCAAAGCTTAAAGTGGGTGTTTATCAAAAATCTGTACTGTAAAAGTACTGTAGCTAACTCCACTGTATTCTGTTGTGCAAAACGACTCGATAATCATCAGTGCACCCATGGTGACATTGCCCTGAACAAAGCCATTGTAATTTATTTTCAGTCTACTGCCGCTTAGACTATCCTTCTCCAGTAAACACTTATTAAAGCATCAAATGTGTATTAATCCACCACTGAAAATAGCCCAATACTAAATACTAATTACGTCTTCTAAAGCAACTAGAAACCTTGCAAACACATTGCTGGTTTTGGTCTTTTCATGGGGTTGTGCAAACACCCAGAGACCACAATCATGCTGGAAATCCAAATCAATGATACTATGGTTATGTTTTTCAACCAGGGATTAATCATTTCTTCAGTTAACCTTTAGCTCTGAAGCAGGCTAGAACCTCTCAACAAAAGGCTCCATTTATATTTTACGGTCGCAAAATTTATGCTCAACCCTCCTGTTGACATTTTGCACTTCTTGTAGGTCCAGGTATCTCCAGCTATGCATCTGATCCCTGGAAGGCAGGAGAGTCTCTGAAAGAGTGCATGAAGGAGGCTGAGATGAAGGTGCCGGGAAAAAGACACCATGAGACACCTCTTTATCTGGGGGCTACTGCAGGAATGAGATTGCTTAAGTATGGCATGCAACAAATGCACATTTCCCCTAATATTCAGAATTTGCCCCACTACCTACCCCACTCTGTAATTGTGTATGCAGTCAAAGTGCTGTCAGTAGCACTTTCCACTAGCTGGTTTTGATTCATCTCCCCATGAACTTTACTGCTGGAATAGCAAACATGTTGCTGTCAAATCCATTAAATATGACACAGTCCATTTAGTATTTATGTGGCACTGTATTGATCTGCATTATGGACATGAATCAATCTAATGAATTTGTGTTGTGTGTGCATGCAGTATGGAAAACGGCTCGGCATCAGATCAAGTCTTTCAGGCTGTGGAGGGAGCCCTGCAGAAATTCCCATTTTCCTTTCAAGGAGCAAGAATCCTAAGTGGCCAGGAGGAGGGCGCCTTCGGCTGGGTCACAGTCAACTACTTAGATGATCGTCTCAAACAGGTCTGTAATCACACGTCTGTAAACTTGTTCTCTTTTAGATGTCTTTTGTGCGTGTCTCTGTGGTCCTGTTTTGGCGTGACTTAATTGCCCACCGTTTCTACTGCAGGGCTTGGAAACCACAGGTGCTCTTGATCTTGGAGGGGCCTCCACTCAGATTAGCTTTGTGTCGAGTAATTACAATGGTTCTGAGTCACCCAGCAACTCAGTGACTTTCCGACTCTACGGAAATAACTATAACCTGTACACTCACAGCTTCTTGTGCTACGGGAAAGACCAAGCAATGAAATTGATGCTTGCACAGCAGACTAAGGTATAGTTCTGAATTAAGTTTCTGTGTTTACATTAGCGTGCTGCTCAAATCCAATCAAAAAAAAAGGGGATTCTGTATTAATTACATTTGCTTCCTCTCTTCTCTGTAATCTTTTAGTCAGGTCCAGAAACAATATTAGACCCTTGTTTCCACCCTGGCTACAATGAGACAAAGAGCTACTCAGATCTCTACAACAGCCCCTGCGTGTCAAACAGGAAACCCCAGGGAGCGCCTGCAACCTTCACTCACATGGGGCGAGGAAACTTTCAACAATGCCAGGAAGTCGTCAAAAAAGTCTTCGACTTTACTTCCTGCAAATACAGCCAATGCTCTTTCAATGGGGTCTTCCAGCCACTTTTGCAGGGGCCATTTGGGGTAATCTAACACCGATATCACAGTTTCTCTGTCAGCTTATCGTACAGGCAATGCACAGGATGCAATGTGCACCCACGGGTGTTAAAAAAAACATGCAGAGCTCTCTGTTGTAAGCTTTGATAGTCACAGTCCACAAAGTAACTTCAGTTTTAGACATGACTTGTCTTTTTGGTCAGTGACAGTAGAAGTATCAAGTGCTTTACTAATCTGCATCGTATAATGTCTTGCCATACAGTTATAATTTTATTTGTTAGGTGAGTGACACTGAAAATGTGAACACTTTCCACAAACCTTCTGCCTTCCTTGGAATTACTTTCAAAGACAGTGTCAGTGATGATAGTAAACCTTTTGTATTTATAAAGTGATTACTTCATTTGGTAAATACACTAATGCAAGTTCATTACCTCTTGCTTCATCCCTTCTCTCTCTCTCTCTCTCTCTCGGCAGGCTTTCTCAGCTTACTACTTTGTGATGAATTTCCTTAACCTGACCAATACATCCATCCCACTGGATGCAGTCAGGCAAAAAATAAAAGATTACTGCGCTACCCCCTGGAAACAGGTCAGGGAATTAATTACATACACAAAAAAATCAGTATGGCTCTAATCCTGTGTACACAGCACAAAAAACTGAATATATTCACTGCATTTGAACTGCAGGTAATGGCCCAGCATCCGGATGTCAAAGTAAATTATCTGCAAGAGTACTGTTTTGGTGCAACATACATCCTCACCCTGCTCACAGAGGGATACAACTTCACCTCAGAGAGCTACTCCAACATAAAATTCATCAAGAAGGTCAGTAGAAGGTCACAGTCCAGCCCTTTCCTATTGTATACACTCCAGAGCCCCCACCCAATTTATGTCATATCCTATTGATTTTTAATGCACTTCTTCACCTTGGTTAGCTTTTTTTTTTTTTTTTACACATTTCTCCACAGGCATGGTGGAAAAAATACTTGATTATGACTGATTATCATTTACTTAAAATGTTTTTTCAAGGTTTTAGGATTTGATTAAGGTTAAAACTGGTTTCAGGCTGGCTCTCTCTCTTTAACAAAGCCTCTGTCTCTAGAGATGTTACTCTATACTGAATCAAACACTGTCTATTCAATAGGCTAAAATTCAGATGTATTGTATAAGGTTTACTACCTTAGACAACACTCATGCACCAAATCCCACACACACTCCTACACCTAACCTGATGCATACAAGACATTTACATACACTGCTGCATACCCTAACCATCAGATGTTGATGTCCTGCTCAAAGACATTGAAATGCAGCGAGTCAATAGGAACCCCCTAAAAATGACACCATGAGGTAAAATATGACTAAAATGAATTCAGCTCCAAAGCCAAACCGGAAATTAGTTGATCTGCTACAATAAATTATTTGTTTAGGAGTAATACAGGAAACTCACAGTAGCAATCTAACAATATTGACTAGAAATTAAATCCAAACTATTCTTCTGTCAACACAAACTGCACCAAGGTTGTGCGTAAAACAACCTGCTGAAGCAGCAGACACCTACCGTGGTCTGGGTTAAAGGCCTTGGATGTCCAATGAGTAGCCGGATAACAGGGGTCGTAGTAAAACAGCAAATATTGTGAAACCCCGGCTTCTTCTGTGCGTGAATATTAACAGACGAGTAAAAACAAACTCGACATTCCTGCAGTGAGGACAGCTCTGGGTTCTCCGGTCGGAATGGCCGCGCTGCGCACCTCCATGAATATGATTGGACGGTGAGCGTCACGTGGTTGTCCGCGTGGCCAGGTGAAAACGAGCGCGACTGTCTGGAGGACTCCAGGTGTGGCGTCAGCAGTTATGACGTAATACTTTGAAATTGAATTGAAAGAAAGAAATAGCGTATCATGTGACGGACTTCATTCATGTTTTAATGTCAGGTCTTAAAATCATTAAATTAGCAAAACTAGTTGATTATCAATCAATTTTCCCACAATCATCTGGATCCAAGTTGTATTAAATGATTATTTATGTAACAAAGAATTGTTGTTGCTGACAAAAATGGATTTTGAATGTCTTCTATTTCCCATTGTCCCTACAGAAACTGTACAGCTGTGAAAAAGTACTAAATTACATTTTATGTGGTATTAAATGTTTTTACACATTACATTTAATTTGGTATACAGGGCTGATTCTGTTTCTCCACTTACCTATTTAGGTTTGAATTTTCTGTATTCAATGACATGTGGATGCCTGTAAACTGTACGGACCTGTAGTACATCAGTAAATGATTTGTGCCATTGTTTCCTCTCATCCTGTGTTGTATCCAGATAAAAGGCAGTGATGCAGGCTGGACGCTGGGCTACATGTTGAATCTGACTAACATGATTCCAGCTGAGGCTCCTGACACCCCCCCTCTGCCCCACGCTGGCTACGTCTCCATAGTCACTCTCATGGCTATACTTCTCTTCATCCTCTTTCTTGTTAGCTTGCGCCCTCTCTGGCGTCGTTGTTCTAAGCATCCACGGATTATATAAACAAACAAGCGTACTGTGTTTACACTGTATGAGTGTTGGTGATGAGAGAACGCTGTAAAAGTTGTGTGAGTTTATGTTGGACTATTTCACTCATTTGTGAATAAGATTTACATAGTTGTACATTTTCCAGCCTATGTGAAGAGTTCAAAGGTCAACACCTGCTGCACATCAACACTCCTGCAGCTCCTAAACTCAAGGACTTTTCTGAATGATGAATGCTTTCTCTCACTGAGGAGGGACCTCTGTTTGTCTGGGTGAAGGACAGATTGTGTGTTTGTGCATGAGTGTGTATGTTTGTGCTTCATGTTTGAATTTGAATGCATGCACGAATGTGTCATTGTACCAACATCAGTCTGCACGTATGTGTCTTTAATTATAATGTGAAAATGACACAAATAAAATAACATGTTTATATAAAATGTTTGATTTGTTTGTCATTTATACATTTGTGAAAACATAACCTATGATATCATGTTTATTAATGCATGATTTATTTACACTTTTCCACATTTCCAGAAGGATTTTAATGATTTATTTATTACCATGACAGATCTGTTCTTGATTAAATCCCATAAACCAGAAAAATTGCTGTGAAAATATTATTGTTGGAAGACATATTCTTTGTTTTGAACCGGCAAAGGAATAAAAGTGAGTCTGACTTACAGACCTAAAACATCCACCAAACATCCATACTGTACTTAGATATATATTCTGTTTAGTTTATAGGGGACATCTTTGACAAATTGCACTACCGCTCAAAAGTTTGGGATCACTTCATTCATCCATTTCACAAACAATCACATGATTTTTAACAATTTTATAGGACTAATTGATTGTGATAAAACCCTTTCTCAATTGTGTTGCACAGTACCATTGTAATAATGGAGCAAACAAGGGAGCATGGCATTCTTTAGGTTAGTGTAGCATCTGAACATCAGCAACATGTCCTGTGTAGTTTATGACAAAGACGCCTCACAAGTCCTCTATTGGCAGCTGCACTAAATAGTACACAGCAAATACAAATCAGTCAGCATCAACAGGGAAGAGGAGACTTCAGGATGCTGGACTTAATGGTAGAATTGCCAAGAAAAAGCCATATCTCAGTCTGGCCAAAAAAACAAAACACAAAAGAGGACAGACATTAGACACTGGAAGACTGGAAGAAGGTGTTGTGGACAGATGAGTCCAGGTTTGAGGCATTTGGATTAAACAGAAGAACATTTGTGAAACGCAGAGCAAATTAAAAGATGCTAGAACAGTGGAAAATGCCATCAGTCAAGTGTAGTGGAGGCAGCGTGAACCATGACATACCCTGTGGACAGCACTTGATTGGGTCCAATTTCATCCTACAACAGGATAATGACCCAAAACACACCTCCAAAATGTGTCATTAACATTTGAAGAACAAGCAGTCCACTCCGTTACAGTCAGAACTGTAACGGAGTGGCCAGCATAGTCACAGATCTGAACCCTATTGAGCATATGGTATGGAGGAAGATTCTTTAAATCCAATTCATCTTGTGGGAGATGCTCCAAGAAGCATGGGCTGAAATATCATCAGATTCAGTGACAGGTAGAACGCTTAAGGTCTGCCAGGCTGTAATTGCTGCAAAAGGTGTTATTTGGTTTGTTAGATTTTGTTGATTAAGGCAAAGTTTAAAGAAGTCATTTATAATTTCCTTTAAAATAATTGTTTCTAACTCTGACTTCTGCATGTCCTGCTCTTTTGCTATATTGCCTATTCAGTGTGTTTCCTTGGAAAACAATACCATTTCTAAGTCATTCCAAATTTTGAGCAGTAGTGTATATATAATAAAAACTAATAAAAACTGTTTCTTCTAAACAAACATTCCCTCACTTTCAGTTGTAACAAATACATATTGGTGTAACATTATACAGTATTTATAAGTAAGTCTACAATAATACATCCCCACTGAAATCCAAACCTATGCAGTATTTGCATATAAAGTGAAAGTGCTGCCCTCTAGTGATGAGAGAGTGCATATTGCAATATGATTTCCACAGTAGACTTCTACATGCTGGCAGGAACTGAAGGCCAACAATTACCTGCAAGACGCTGGAACAAATGCATTTTATTCTTTGCCATTACTTGTTCTTGTTCTACTCGGACTTCTTGCACATAATGCACAATAGGCTATCTGATGCTACTGTCTCATTGTCCTGCTGCTGCTTTACAACTTCCAAGAAGGCAAATTTCATATGCAAATGCTATCATAGATTGCATAATGTGCTAAAGTGACTGTGAAATCCTCTAGAGAAAACTGTGCCATGATGGATTATAGCATCAAGAATTTGACAGGAAGTGGAAACTCATGGAGTTTCCCTCCTTCCAGACGCCCAGCCTTTCCTCTGTGTCACAGATATGGTGGTTATGTGCAGGGAATAGAACAACAGGAGAAAAAGCAACAATAGCATCCTGATATCAATGGGTGGTTCCCCTTCTTACACCACAACGTGTTGGGTTTGGCAATGGCAGAAATTACTTTGACTGAGTCAGCTTAAATGTAGACACACACACACACAGAGACTACTTCTAGTACTACTTGACTACTACTGTGCACGTTTAGTTATGTATTAGCCAGTAACTGAGTCCTGAACAGTCTTACATGGGAGAAAAGTTCACAAACAAGTCCTTTAAAACTTGTATGCGGCAGACCATCTGTCATCATTGTTTTTTATTAACAGCTGATCCTGATGCTGGAGTGTAAGGAACTGACTTGCTTTCCTGTCTTAGGGACGCTGCCTGTTCTGACACAGATGGTATGACCGGTAGGCGATCAGCTATATGTTCCGAGGGGTCACTCAGCTGGTCGCTCAGGTGATCTTGGTCAATGATGTGGGTGGTCTCTGAGTCCAGCTCGCGCACATTTTCTTGGTAGAACCTCTGTCTGAGGCGTCTGAAATGGGGAAGCTCGCAACACGTCTCCACAACCACCAGGACACACACCAAGCCCAGCAGCAGGTAGACTGGAAGAGCAAACACACACACAAACAATGGCAGCAATGCAAACAAAGTCCAACAGATTGTGACTATTAAGATCAAATAAAGGATGTGGTGGTTAACAGTCAATGCTTTGTTTAACTTTGTTCATAAAAACAAATGGTATCCTAATACATTTATTGAAAAATTACTGCATGTAACTACAACCATGACAATCCATGTCTTAATCTGTTTCAGAAGGGTCTAATTACTGGCATGCATCAAGCAAAGAAAACAAGCCTGTGGGGGCAGTGTTATGATCTGGGGCTGCTGCAGTGGGTCAGGTCTAGGTTCAGCAACGTTATGTGTCCAAAGAATGAGGTCAGCTGACGACCTGAACATACTGAATGACCAGGTTATTAATCAATGGATTGGTGCCGTTGTGTGCCATAATCAAAGCTAAAGGCGCTCCAACGAAACAT
The DNA here is from genome assembly GCF_900324465.2 of Anabas testudineus. Taxonomy (NCBI): domain Eukaryota; kingdom Metazoa; phylum Chordata; class Actinopteri; order Anabantiformes; family Anabantidae; genus Anabas; species Anabas testudineus. Next base: position 12,752,601 of record NC_046628.1, read on the forward strand.
TAGAGTGTGAGATTTATTTGTACAGGAAGTGTATGTGTGGTTTGAGGGTTTTCATATCAGTTGAGGTGTTTACATTGCAGCAGTGACTCCCAACACGGTGGGTTAATAAATGTTAATATGAGACAGTTCATCCATCCATCATCCTTACTGCTATTCCTCTCAAGGTTAATCCCAGCCGTCACTGGGTGAGAGGCAGGGTACACCCTGGACAGGTTACCAGTCTATCACAGGGCTGACATGTAGAGACAGACAAACATTCACAACTATGGACAAATTACAGTCAACATGGGCCGAGCTGTAGATTTGAACCTGTGTACTTCTTGTTGTGAAGCAGCAGTACTAAGCAATAAGGCTTTTCTGTTATTCAGAGCTGTAATTATGTTTTCTAAACTGTTTATGTCAGCATACTACACCACTTTGGTCCACTGTACATGTTGTGTAACAACAGCGGTAGTAGCCATTTCAAGTTACTCACCTGTAATGGCCAGTCTGTAAAGCTGTGGATGTGGGTTATTCTCTTTACTTTGCTCCTGTCCGGGGACATAATCCCCAAGGCCGATGGTTGCCAGAGAAATGAAGCAGAAATACAAAGACTCCAGGAAGTTCCAGTCCTTCTCCAGGGTGATAAAAATCCACGCAGGGATGATGAGGAAGACAGTGGTGACGATGATGGCAAGGCAGACGGCATGGATGGTGGCTAGCTTCGATTTAGACATGGCCCATCGATGTTGGAAGTAAGACACTGGACGGTGAGAGACGAGGACCATGATCCTCTGCACCACAGCAGAGAGGAAGAAGAGGGTAACAGGAATGCCAAACAGGGAGTAGAATATACAGAAGGCCTTCCCTTCATCTGTGAGAGGAACACTGTGGCCATAACCTGAAAACACATCCAGACATGCAGCACAGCCTTAATTACAGCATTATAATTAGAGGAGGGACTCGTGCAGGAGCCACTTAGCCCCTGTGAAGATTTACACATACATAAAAATAATTAGAAGTTAGGAAGGACAGCAAGACAGAAGGATTTTTAAAAATGAAGAATAGTCTGCATACATAAGAAATGCACTCTTCTTAATTCTTCTTTGTCTTATCCCAGCTTGCCAAAGCAAACAGTCTGATCCACATTAACCTCACACAGGTTCGTTCTTCTTGAGGCAACCCTCCCTTATTTGCTGGGCCTCAGCGTGCACTGACTTGTGCAAAGCTTTTGACAGCTTCAGTGTTTTGTCCTGAGACACTTTGCAAATGTAAAACAACTTTTGTGCATTCTCATTAAAACTGCTAAAAACAAACAAGATGTTAATATTGTCAACATTAATATTTCAACACCTAAGTTACAAGATGAACTCCTGCTGCTTGTAGCTCCACATAATTATAGACATTGATATTGATACACATGATTTGTGTCATAATCCTGGTGAAATATGAAACACTACACACTAAGAATGAACTTTTCATTAAAGCAGGAGATATGTGCAATATGTGTTTGAATATAGGAGGAGTATTACAACTAATGTGTTCACCTGTTGTGGTCAGCACGGTGCTGGTGAAGAACAGGGAGGACACAAAGTCCCAGTTGCGGTTGGTGCTGTTTCCCAGCATGGACACTCCGTAGTTATTGGCCTCCAGCGCTCGGGCCAGGAGCTCCTCCAGACGCGCCTCGGACACACAGGTGTTGTTGCTCAGAAATTCCATCCGAACCGCCTTCATCTCCCGTCGAAGCTCATGCTCGTAGGGCAGCTCGATGGCGGAGAAGAGCCCGGCGCCGATTATAAGGTAAGCGACGTATCCGACAACCAAGAGCGCAAAGCTGAGCGCTGACTGACGTCCCTCCACAAAGCGAGCGCAGCAGCCGGCGGTGAAACTGCGCGCCATCCTCCCCCCCCAAGATCCACGAACGACTTGGAGTAAAACTCACACCCAACTAGGTTTAATTAACCAGAAAGACTGAACTTGTGTGGAAGACTTTTCTCTTCTCTACTGTAGCTTATGGCAAAGTCGTCTTCCTCATTCTTCGCACCTGATTGGAGGCGGGATGTGACGTCGCTCACTCACCGCAACAGGTAAGAGATGGAGATAAAGAGAGAGAGGCGTGTACCTGAGCGTCATTAGTGCGCATTGCTGCACTTTCCTCTCCAGCTGGTCTAACAGGTTTAATCATTAAGGCTCAGGGTCTGGTTACTTTGGTAATCCAGATTTGTTTTTTTTAGGGTGACAGAACTCAAACAGTGCAACAATGACATCACACATAAAGAAAAGTAAACCTACTAACTATTAAATTACCGACAAATACAGTTTTGATTACAAAACCTTTTATTAAGATGTAATGTCTTTGTAGTGTGTTATTATCTGCAGTCAAGTAAGTCAATTTATTCAGCGTCACCAACTAACCTTGATCTATCCCATTCATTATTTGTAATGCTTCATTCCACCACTTGAAGGCGCTAGAGACTATGTTTCCATATGTCGCCTCAATCAGAGTCAGAAAAGAAAAGGAAAAGAAAAGGAAAGAAAAAGGAACACTTGGAAAAAAGGTCTTTTATTGATAAGTTACCACCAGGCATCTGCACAGTGCTCCATCATCAATTTATCCTCACATCCCTCTCCCTTTCATATCTGGCATGTGGCAATAAATTATTATTTACAACCGTCAGGAAAGCACTAATGAAAAGCAACAAGAAGTTCTCGTCATTAGGGATGCTATCAGAGTTCTACAGTAATATACAGCGAAAGAGTCAGTCTGAAATCAATAGTGCTGCATTAAAAGCTGATAGATAGATGGTGTTGACTAATTAATAGTCTTGGCTGGACAAAAGCATCAGTCTGGCACATCCTCTGGAGCTCTCTCTCTCTCTCTCTCTCTCTCTCTAGGTTATGCATATTAAAAGTTTATAAAATTATTGTGCATCTCTGGTTGGTCGTTGTAGAGTTTTCTGAATATCCCAGCAAAATAATTCAGTTATCTGCAGAAACAGTAAACAAAAACACAGATGCAGTCATCAGGGACACAGCACAGTGATTTTTTTAGCCATACTTGTACTTTACTTGATTACTTCTGTTTTCTGCTACCTCGTTCTTTTTCTCCACAACATCTCAGATGTAAAATGTATTTTTAACATAGGATTTTAAAGTGAATATACAACGCATTATTACAAATTAAAGGATCCACGTGTTTCTTTCAGCACAGATTAATAATCTTTGCTGAAAGGACAGAAAGTCTCACCTCTGCACTCGTATCTGAGGTCTGAGAACAGGACGTGTTCCTGAGAAAAGACAAACAGTCCCAGTCTGCCTCCAGCCAGGGTATGGTCATACACCGCACCTGAGTCGGACAAAATCTCTCTGCCCTCATAGACCACCACCCTGCATTGGAAACAACGCACTAATCAAAGAAAGCCATTTACTGTGGGTACCTGGTAGAAAATAATGTATCTACACTAAGTACTTTTACACACTTTTAAACACTAAAAGTACAATTCTGAGTCACTTTCACTGCATTTATATTACAGCTATGGTTCATTTGAAGGTTACGATTTTAAGGAGGACATGACGTCAAATGGAGATATATTTAAAACAGCTACAATGGAGCTTCACAGCAGCGATCCAAAATATCAATGTGAGTCCGTCCTTCATAATCAAAGAGCAAGCAAGTCTTTTCAGGCTCACATTCAATACGTGTGCAGTTGTACAGTCAGTGCGATCATTCAATGCCCAGAATGCAACACAGACGATAGCTGCATCTTCAAAAATAGTCTTCACCAAGAGTTTTTTTAGAACTTCAACAGTGCTTGGCACATAACAACTTTGTTCTCTTTCCCCTCAGTTTTTCTCAGCTTGAAATCATCACTGTAGTACTTTTCCTGGTCTTTGCATCTGCACATAAACTGCAGAAAGCACAGGGAACTCATTGCCTGGAGGTTTTTTTGAAAGTCCATTAGTGAGAAGTACGACTAAGTAGAAGTATATGTGGCAAGTGTAGGAGAACTGGGTACAACAAAGAAAGTGAATTACACTGTTATCATAAAGTAAGTCTTGGAGATTGATGATAGGACACTTGAGGGTTAATTATTCCTTCGAGGTTGGTGCTGAATGTGATTTTCACAAATTCAAGAAGTTATTCAGCAAATGTTGCTGCACCATTAAAACCTACTTCAACTGAACTTGTATTGTTGCTGATTTAATGTAGTTTCATGTTAGTAGATGCAAAAGTAGACACAACTGGGTATCTATAAGTTAAACACACAGGCATGATGCTCAGCAAAATGGAGAAGTACATCTTAAGTTCCTGTAAGTTAATTGTCATGTCCACACTAATTAAAAATCAGTGGCCAGATAAAATATAAACTTTAAAACACTATTTTAAAAGCCAAGTCTAAAATACCTAATACTGTAAAAATAAACATTCCTGCTGTTGCAGATTTATTTTTACAAGACAGAGAAACATCTGTTCTTTCCCTAAGGAAGCCTTCAGATTTTATTTTTATAAGTTAAAAAGTCAAGCGACTTAAATTATCTTGATTCCACCGTGGTTTCTGACAGCTAAATATGAAAATATAAATTTAGTCAAAACAAACCGACGAAAGAAAAAATGCTTCAACTCAATACATGTAAGTTCACATATCAATAGTCCTGTTTATGACTATCCGTGTCTATGTTGATATCTATCACCATTTACCAGAGCCATATTTCCAGCCAAAAGATGAAGTAAGATTAAGGGAAATGTTCCTGCAAGTTTGTACCTGATGAACCCGGTCTTGGGCCTGTGGATAAGGTGCATGCGGTACGCTGTGTAGTCCTTCCAGCCAATTTTGTTGGGGTCATGCCACAGTGTTCTGACCTGAAATAGACACAACCAACATTGTTTTATTTAAATCTTTTAAGGTTAGTGTTAGTTTGATCTACAGCATCAGTTTAGCAGAGGATGGTTTACTTGTTTGAAAAAGGCATTTTGTGCCAAATATAATACAACAAGCAGAATAAAAACAGGCAGAGAGGGTATGTGATGAGTCATCCGTGCCTGGTTTCTGGTGTTTCCGGTGTGCCAGAGGGCATTACGTAGATATTCCCCTGGTCCTGTGGTGGAGTTGACCAGTTTGATGGAGACTCCCGCCGAGCCAAAAGCTTTGAATGGCTTTTTCTCCCAGTAGGCCTGTGACACCTGCTCATGTTGACGGGCAGAAATCGGAGGATAAAAGGAGTGTGAAGGTTAAGTTGGCACATATACAGTCTAACTTTGGATTGAAACACCAAAATCAAAGGTTTTGAAAGCCAATTTTCTCCTATCATTAGTGAAGCCAGTAGGAGTTTCCATCAGCTTTCGGCATTATTATCTCACCTGTTTCCACATGACAACATAAAAGCGTCGACTGGACTGGTAGGCAAACACAACGCCTGCGTAATCATCATCTCGGTTTGTGTTCACATAAAACGTCACACTGAAGTCCACTGCGCTGAACTTGTCAAATCCTGTTCATACAAATATTCGTTTCTTTTACACTACAATAGCAAATTTCATCATACTTGAATAAGTTTTCTGGGGTTGATGACAACCTCACCTAAAGCGATCCCAGGATCTGAGTTGGCCGTCTGTAGCAGCTCTGTACCCTGGCTGCGGATCACCCAAAGAGGGTCAGACTGCGTGGTGCCTTTAGGGTCCAACAAAACAACCTGAAACTTCCTGAAGTCTGTGGACCCAATATCCTGGTTCAGCGGACAGGCATCCAACGCATCTGGAATACTGTCATTGTCGAAGTCATCATAGCAAGCATCTCCACTGCTATCACCTGCAAAAGAGAGCAATAAGTAAAGCAAATGTAACAATGTAGTTTCCTCTTTGTCAAGAGGGAAATAAAAATTGACCCAAGGATATAAAGTGCAAATGCAATAAGAAAGCCCTGTATGATGGTGAATAGATTAAACAATCTTTAAAGTATGATTAGTCACACTACAGAGAGGCATAAACGCTTTATGTGGATGTCCAAAATAAACATGACCTGAATAGTCAAAAGGTTTTACTATATCACTGCAAAATCATTTATCCATTTATCATTCAACAAAATAGTTTCCCAGTATGATCACAGACTAGTTAGCTTTTGCTCACATCTGTATCATGTTGTCAGACATCTGCTGATAGATTTTCAGTAGAGTTAAACCTGACACTGACCATCAGAGTCCACCTGGTCCCTGTTGGGAACCAGTCTACAGTTGTCCCGGTCATCAGGGATACCATCATTGTCGTCGTCATGGTCACAGGCATCTCCCTTCCCGTCATTGTCATGGTCCGCCTGGTTGCTGTTGGCAATGTAGGGGCAGTTGTCTAGAGAATTTTGGTGACCGTCCTCATCGATGTCATCGTTATCATCACACATGTCCCCGACCAGGTCACTGTCCGAGTCACGCTACAGGAACACACACGTGCAAATAGTGTTGAATCACAGTCTCTGGGCTTCTGTTTAATGTATTAAAATCACCAATCCTTCCAACACTGATTGACATCGACTAATAACACTAATAAAGTGTTTTTCAGGAACCTGCAGTGGGTTGTGTAGCAGGGGACAGTTGTCACACTGGTCTCCAACACCGTCCAGATCTGTGTCCCTCTGGTCAGTGTTGTAGACTAAAGGACAGTTGTCACGTTCATTCAGAATCTCTGAAAGAGATAAAATCCATGAGACTGTGTAAATTAACTAACTAAACTCACTTTCTTTAGGTTAGTAAATTGCACAGTACTTCTATCACAATACATGCACAGTACTTTTATTACAATACAAACTTAGTGTGAATCTGTGGAGTTCATTTCCACTGTACTTTAGACCCGTCCACATAAATATGTGAAAAATCTATGACATACACTGTGGCATATTCCCCCAAATTATAAGAATGTTCACCGCCACCCAGTCCAGGGTTAAATGCATTTTTTTTTAATTTGCATGTTCAAGCTAAAATAAGGTGTTAAGATTTTAAAGTTTAATCACTTCTCTGTGCTGGACAGGTAGAAACATGGCACCAGAAATCTTATGATTAATTAATGATCTTAGTGTAGCTATGAATCATTATATATTTATGGAGAGCTCTACTTAGTCTGAAATACAGTAATTGGATAGTTAATTGCATGTTTCTGGCCAAGTTTAATTGAGTATCTGCTACCATCTCCATCAATGTCAAAGCTGCAGGCGTCCCCCTCTCCATTGTCATCAGTGTCTGTCTGCAGAGGGTTGCTATCGAATGGACAGTTATCACAGTGGTCCCCAACCCCGTCTCTGTCAGAATCGAATTGGCGAGGGTTGTACACTAGTGGGCAGTTGTCCTATGCCAAGCACACACACACACACACACACACAGACAAAGGGGATGTGAGCATCTCTTTTCAGTCACTGCAACCTTAATGTTTCTAGCAGCCACAGTCTCACCCTCTCATCTATGATATCATCATTATCATCATCAGGATCACAGGCATCTCCCTGTCCGTCTTTGTCCAGGTCTTCCTGTCCAGAGTTTGGGAGCATGGGGCAGTTATCCTATGGACAGTCACAACATGGGATTAGATCCAACCATTCAAATACGTTTATAGCAATCTTTAATGCTTTTGTGTGAGTGTATTTTTACCTTTTCACAGTGGTAGGTTGCATTCTGTTTGCAGGGCAGTATGTTATTGGGCCAGCCATCCAGATCAGAGTCTTCACCACACAAGAAGCCATCACCAGCAAACCCCACACTGCACACACACTTGTACAGGACCTCAGACGCTAGGCCCAGGTACACACAATCAGCATACTTGTGGCAGGTGTGCGTCTTGTCCTTGCAAGGATTATACGGTTCACACACCTACAACCAAAGCAGCTCTTTCAGAGTTCTACAGTGATTTATGTTTATAGCTCAAAGATAACTAGATAAAGCATTTCCTGAAGAAAATGCACTGTGAATGCTGAAACGCTGAATCGATTCATGAAGAACTGCTGAAAGTTGATGAAGAGAAACAGGAAGTGTTTTAACAGAGATAAACATATGAAGAAGAAGATAAAACAGCTGAATGTTAACTTAAAAAAGCTGAAATAGATTTGTTAAAGTTCATAAAACAGCTGAATTTATCTAAACATTTAAATTTAAAGTTAAATGTTTAGTTAAAAAAGCTGAAATAAATTTGCTGAAGTTGATAAAACATAGCTGAATTTATCTAAAATATAAAAGTTAAAAGAAAAGTTAAACAGTTTTGTTAAAAAGAGCTGAAAGTAGAAGAAACTGAAGCAGGTTAGCAAAGAGCCGCTAGCATAAACATGCTAACTACACACGAGCCTGTACAAGTGTCTGACGCTGATTTATAAACAGCCCTGATCACGTGACCCGACACAGCCGTTGCCACGGAGACTGTAGGGGAGAGGCGGGAAACTTCAACTGCCAAGATTTTCACTCGTGAAAACTGATTTGGAGCCCTTACAAACAGGCTTTTTTCAGCAAAACTACGATAGGTACCGTCATAAAAAGTTAACTACGTGAGAGCTAAGACTTTAATGAACCACTAGTGTGAATTTTATGTTAGAGGACTGAAAATTGTGGTCACAGGAGCGAGAGATCCAAGTGGATCCTTCAGCTTGTCGGACAGAATCTCAGACCGAATTTAACATTGGAGCTAATGGGAGAGCGGAGGGGGACTCCCGTCACTCTGAGGCTCACAGGGAAAAAACGATTTGTCTCTGAGCTTAGACAAATATCTTATCAGAATCAGGACAAGTTTATCTACAATATTATGAAGAAATTATTCAGAAAGAGTAAAAATTGTGGCCGTGCTGACAGTTTATTGACAAAGATTTTGTTTTTAAAAAATCGGCCTCTCCACTCTAAGCTGTGACGTCATCCACTCTAGCTGCACCAACGTTCCATCATTCACTCCCATTATAAAGTCCAAAATCAGCCAAAAACATCAAGTCACAAAAACTGTAATTATAGAAAAACTATAAAAGATATTAAAAAACTGAATGGAAGATTAAAAGAGCAGAAATAGCTGAACATTTTGATACCTGAATGATTTCTGTAGCTGAAAGTATGCTGAAGTAGTTAAAGCTGAAAGAAGAAGAAGTTGAAGAGTTGCTGAAGAGACTCTCCCATAGGAATCCATTATAAAAAATAGTTATTAGGTTTTAGTTTCAAAAACATACCTGCTTGGTGTTTTGTGCTTCCTGCAGCCCCAGACCGTACGGCTGTGTGCCTTTATAGCGAGGAGGACAGGGCAGACAGTAGAACCCAGGGTCTGTGTTCACACACTCTGTAACACACACACCCTCCACCTCACACTGCAGAAATATACATAAACTATAAATACTAATGTGTTATAGGTGTTTTGTACAAGAAGAACTTTCTGCCAGGATCAGACCACAGAGCATTAATGACTTTCAGCATGATCACTACATCAGACAAGGCTCATTCATGACTGTGCACCCTGCCTCTTGCCTAGTGACAGATGGAATTGGCTCCAGCACCCCTGTGAACTTTGACATGAAGACTGACAATGTGCTATTTCTGGTTTAATGTTGTGTAGTCGGATCCTGTGTCTGCCCGCCATGACAGCCTGATACATCTACGAATTTTAAAGGGAGTGAGCTGCATGGTCATTACCTCATTCTCATCTTCACAGTGAGTGCCGTTGCCTTTTAAACCCAACGGGCAGCCGCCACATTCCCATGATCCATCACTATGTGACGTGCACTTCACCCCAGGAAAACATGGATTAGATAGCAAACACGAGTCTGAAAACACACACACGCGCCTACATATTAAGTGAATGAGTATTATTACACAGTCCCAAGGAAAACAATAAATTAACTGTTTATTTTTATTTGACACATTTCTTCTTATAAAATTAAATAAAACAGGATTAATATTTATTCACGGATGTGAGGCTTGGCCTACTTGAAGTATAATATCTGCTTACACAGTGGAAATGTGCATATATGCTGTGGTTTGTGGAGTTAGGTTTACCTATAGGACATGGTTGTTTGTTACAAGATTCATAGTCCACTGGATCTCCAGCACAAGGCTTCCCACCATTCTGAGGAGCAGGGTTCAAGCACTTCCGCTGGCGACTTGTAAGGCCTCCCCCACATGAATCTGAGCACAGTGACCATACGGTCCAGGTTGTCCAGCCTCCAGCAACTACACACAAACACTACTGTGAGCTAGCTGTGCTATAGTGCAGTTTATTTATCCATTTGTGCCAGATTCATACTCACTAGGACAGGGTTTATTGTTGCAAGACTGTGTCTCTATGGCACTGCCTATGCACCCTCTGCCCCCCTTCCTTGGTGGAGGGTTGTTGCAGAGACGCACCCGTGTGATGTTGCCTCCTCCACATGTGGTGGTACATGCAGACCAAGGAGACCAAAGGCCCCAGTTCCCACCAGTGTGGACTACACAGTAAACAAGCACACGCAGATTGTAAAATGCCCAGGTTGTCAGTGTAGTAGCCTGGAAAAGTCCCTACAGTAAGTACCGTAACATTCAACACTGGCAACTACCACAGCTTCACACTGTGTATACATACACAGAACCAAAACAGCATGTTTCAAATTATGATCTCAATCTCAAAAATGTGTTTGTCCGAAGTTCCATATTTCTGTGAAGAGTGTTCACTACACTCCCTCGGACCGACTATGTTGAATCACTTGCGAAAAACAAATGAAATCAAAAACAGACCAGACGTGCAGAGCGATGTCCTACCCTTGCGGTCACACTTCATCATCGTGCAGCTGCGGGTTTGAACTGACGGGCCAGCACAGGACGGCATGATCCCATTGCAGGATCGACCCCTTTGCTGTCCCCCACGTCCACAGGTGGTGGAACAGTGAGTCCACTCAGACCAGGGGGACCAGCCATCTTCATTTTCTATATATACATACACATACATGTTGGTATCCTCTTGTTAAAATAATACGATCTCACATTTTCAACATTAAACCATAGCTGCAGACAAATGGAACTCACTGAGACACTCAGGGCAGCATTTGCCATCAATAAAGGATGGATTGATGCAGGATACAGGAGGGCAAGACACTTGCTTACACACCGCCTTACCTTCCTAAGTGATGTAAAGGAGACATAGATGTTCACAGACATTATAACAGTATCATTAGTCAACCATATTATTTGAGACAGATGTTTTGCAGTACTTGCAGTACTTGTCCTTCTTCCAGTACTTGCAGAGAAATGGTTTGTTGTCATGAGTCATATTAAGATAGTTACCCCCTCAATCCATCTTTGACAAAACTAATGATATTGTTTGAGGAAGACAAGACTATGTGCGGATATTTGAACAAGAATAAATATACACAGAAGAGATTTTTTAGTTATTTATTTAAGTTTTTACCTTTGGAAAGAGCCAGGCTAACTTGAGTTTTTATAGAATCAAGGTATTTAAGTCTCACAGCAATAGATTTGTTCAACACTGACCTGGCAAGAACAAGAGGTGCAGCTGTCAACCTCCCAGTCCTCCCCCTGCTCGTACACTCGCCCGTCTTGCACACACCAGATCTCCCCATCTCTGTCTCTGTCAAGTTCATTGTCGTCACTGCCATCGCCACTGCCATAGTCATTACCGTCGCTGCTGCTGCCGCCGCTGCTGCTGCTGCCGCCGCTGCTGCTGCTGCTGTAGTTGTTGTTGTTGTTACTGCTGCTGCTTCTACTGTTGTTGTTGTTGTTGTTACTGCTGCTGCTTCTACTGTTGTTGTTGTTGTTGTTGTTACTGCTGCTGCTTCTGCTATTGTTGTTGTTACTACTGCTGCTGCTCAGCTCAGTCAAAGATATACGCATCTCTTCATTTTCTCTAGACTGAGAACACAACAGCATTTTTATTAGTGCTCCTGAGACCTGATGAATAAAGCCAGAACTGTGGTGAGGTGATTAGTAGCCAACATATTAACACTGATGTTATTCTTTCTGCATGTTTTTCCCCAAAATTACCAAGACATTTACCACAAACCACACTGATACTTGCCAGAAAAGGACTTGTTCCATTTGTACTGGAAGAACAAACTATTGGTTTCATTACACATATGTCCCTCAAAATTCAACCCGTTCATTTTTAATGTGAAGTGCATAGAAAATTATGTATACTTAAAAAAGGAACAATTATTTTATAGTGATTAATTCACAATAAACTACATCTTTCAAATGGACTTTTACATGTATTTTTTTTTTTATATAGAAATAAATACATATCTGAAATTATCCTTTTCTTTTTCATAATGGAGGAAAAAGTAATTAGAAAGTTAAATACATTGAACACATTCCAGCTTGCATGTGATAGATACATGTATTTGTGTGTCTTACTACTCTTTCCAGGTCTTCAAGTAAGTTGCTGGTCACAAGACGCAGGCCATGGATCTCAGTAAGCAAATCCAGCAGGTCATCACATGGATAGCGACAGGTTTCTGACACATTGTCAACTTTTGCCCCACCCACACCTGTAGAGGAGGTACAAGTGTGGGTGGTCTGTGCTGGATATTATACTTAAGTTTGCATTAGCGATACAGAAAGAGGTGGAGAAACGTGACAGAAATTTGAATGCATGTAGATTGTTTGTGTCTCTGAGCAAGTACGCATGTGAGCGCCATGTGGTACCTGCACACACCGCAGCTGCACAGAGGTAAATCAAAAGCCAGGGGAAACATCTCGGCGGACTCATTCCTGGACACACATAAATTATGTAGGTAGTCATCATGAAATATAGCCACTATAGTGGTACATCAGAGCACAATACAAGAAGGACTGCAGCCGAGGAGATAAAGAAGAAAAACAGGGACTTAACCCTGCATACCTGCGCAGCCCTCGCCGCTCTGCCTTTCTTCACGATTAGAAACCACAGCTGGTAGGCTTATCCCTGCCACAGCTCCAAAGAGGCTGTGATTGAACGTCTGTCTCCTTTTCTTCATTTCCTTGCCTCCTTGTTCTCCTTTACCACAGCTTCCTCGGTAATTTGAAGCATCCAAGAGAAATAAAGAACAAGTTGGTGAGAGAGAAATCTGAGCGAGGAACATGCGGACTGTTGCAAAGTTCTAATGTGGTTATGTATTTGTTTGAGAGTGTGTTTAGCTGTGTGTGTGTGCGTGTGTGTGAGGCAGGAGCAGGGGCCATATATTATCCATCTGTCTGGCGATGAACTAGGCTGCATATCTCCCAGCAAGAAACACAGCTGGATGGAAGGAACTCTGTGCATGTGAGTGTGCATGTGTGTGTGTATCTGTGTGTGTGTGTGTGTGTGTTGACATCTCGTTGCAGGTTTCCCAGACACATCATTTCCACTCTTCGTCCTCTAAACGGAGACACACAAAAATATGCAATCAATGTTGCATGCACTGTATAAAACCGCACGCACACACACACACACACACACACTTATTGGCTGCCCAAGTGTTCCAATACTTTAAGAGTGAGAAAACTGGCATCGCCATAAACCGCTGGTAAAAATAAGAAGCTTGATGTGTGTGTGTGTGTGTGTCCTTGGGATTACTTTCTTTATTTCTGCAGAAGATGGTGAACTAAAGATGAGAGTGCTGCTGGCATACAAAAACATCTACCTCCATAGGGATCTTCATCTCATCTTCTTTCTCTCTCTCTCTTCCTCCATCACTTCTATCCCTCTCTCTCTCTCTCTCTCCTCTCTCTCTCTCTCTCTCTCTCACTCTCTACTTGTCCCTGCTGAGTCAAAGAGGCATCATCATCCTGAATCATAGTTTCCATCTGTAGACTCCACTTGTGGAATAATGAATCTCACAGATGTGTGCACATGCGTCCGCACGCACGCAAACTCCTGTGCCCACACAAACACATCCACACAGACCAAATTCCAACAAATTCTCTCTTTCCAGATACCTAGAAACATCACAACGAAGAACAAATAGGAACAGACACCATGTTTCTTCTTGGATGTGGTTCAGCGGTGGAGACAGCGACGGCAGATGCTGTCACCGCTCGCAGAGTCAGAAAAAGCTCAAAGAAGTAATACAATCTGCGATAATAGAAAAGGTAAAGACTTGGGTGAGATAGCTTGGCAGAGTCCGGCATGACACTCTTGGACTGATCTGCCTTATGGAAGGCACATTCTGTTCTGGGATCGCTCTCAAAGTCTGCCTTCTTCCCGTGTATTTATAGAGATAAAATAGTTTTAAAGTGGGTACTCTTCTTGCTGTCTCAGAAAGGAGAAGCTGATCAAAGTCTGCAGGGCTATCATGGGCTTTAGTCAGACCTGCAAAAGCATTAGGAAGACCTCTAGTGAGGTTGAGGCAGGTTTGAGAAACAGGGCACTTTATGCAATCAGTCAGCTTAAGAAAAGGCCGAGGTGGAGTCGCAGCATTTGCCCCATTTCTCTAAAAGTAACTACGCCAGAGAACGCAAAGGGCTTTCATTAGGCTCTAAGCCCTTGGCGTGAGCAGGAACCTCATGGCCAGGCAGGCCAGACAATATCCTGCAATTGCTGCACCACACTAAGCACACAATTATACCAGCTTAGAGTAAAATGATTTACAAGTGTGCACTGCTATAGAAGAGTGAAAAAGGTGGCATAAGACAGTTAGAGGAGTCATGAACTGGCATTTATTGGCACACTTCAGTGGGCAGATAAATTCTTCTGTTGCATTAGGCAAGAGCATCTATGCAGAGTTAAAAAAATTCAATTCCAAGCAGGAAGACTCCATTTGAACAGCCAGGCTCTGCATCCGTTTGTTTAACCTAGTAACAACCACTGCGGGTCAGTAGAACAGGGGCATTAATCCTGTTATCAGATCGTGTTAATATTCTGCAGAGAAGCTTTCAGATCGCACACAGGCTGCAGCACCTCTGGGACTTGTAGTTCACACTAATACCTTCCCATTCTCCACTCTGTCCACGACCCAGTCCCCATACATGAAAGCCTTCATATAACAAAGCCTTCTCCTATTAGGCTCAGTGGTGCTGAAATCAAAGCCTGGCCTCGGCCTAAATGTACCTTTTCTAGCAACCTGTGGGCTAGTCATTTTCCTCGCTGCACAATCCCCAGCGCAGCACCTTGCCGCGTCTCTGTGAGCGAGGTGTGAAGCGAGAGGTGACGCAGCGCCTGACGCTGCAGATCAGAGCGGAACCGAGCGTCCCTGTGCGCTCGGGGCTTTGCACAGCTCAATTAGCGTGACATACTTTCCCCTGGTGATCGCCTGCCTTCCGCCCGTGTGCTGGACACAGCGGATTAGTCCCACTTACTTCGCTTTTCCCACAGGGCTCAGTACGCACCGAATGAACAGGGGCGCTTTTCTTTACATTTGCGTAAAAGTGGCCCGGCTGTCTGTTGGGTTATGACTGTGGATGGAGATATGGCTGCGTTTGTCCCTCAGAAGGAGATCGTGTATAACGGCCTGTTGCCTTACTCCGACCGGTTGGACCAGGAGGCCGCGGAGCTGCTGGCGGAGATTAAAGCGAACCTGTCCAGAGCTGTTCTCCTCAGAGAGCTGTGGCCAGGGGTTACTTTCTGGTGCAGGAAACTCTTTTCGTAAGTGTTGGAGCAAAGCAAACTTCTTACTCATAATTAGTCATTGTTGGGGACACTGTGTTTATTTTGTCACCTACCATCAATCCACAAACTATATGTTATTCAATGGTTACAGTTAAATCTTCATTTCTCTCTATGGTGACCTTTATAGGAAAGTTATTCTGTGACACCTGCAAGTAAGCCAACACCTCACTAGTCCAGTAAAAACAAATATACAGTATTCAAAGCTATGCAATATTATTCTCCTTACATCTTAAAAAAGCAGTAACACATTCATTACTAGATGTTTAGTCTGGTTCGCTTTCAATAACAGGATATGGAGTTACAAAAATATCAGTGTCATGTTTAAAGCCACGACCATGTGGTGTTTCTGACGTTTCTGAACTTCTGCCTCAACAGAGCATCAGTTCATCATGTTCTGTCCACTAACCTGGTCGCTCTATTCACTCAGAGAGGTCATCAAGGTTTCATGTCCTAATTTAGGAATGTGTGTCAGATTCAGGAAGCAGGAAGTGATCAGCGGCTCTGTGATGGTCACCTCTCACCCTCAGGTTTCTGAAGCTGTATGGCCGGAGGTTCAGTAAGGAGGACCATATTCTCTTCATCAAGCTGTTGTATGAGTTGGTCGTGATGCCGAACCTGGAGCCTCACATGATGCAGAGCTTCGCCAGGCTGCTTATTCACCTTCTCAAGTGGGTGTGACAGGCACGCACACAATCGCTCGTATTCATATATGATAACTTAACTCAGACATCTGGATGGAGTTTGGCTCCTTACTATTATTAACAGAAATAAATTGAGATGGTTCAGGCTTCCGATCACAGGGATTCCCCCACCGATGCCTCCATGTGGACCCTGGGGCAGACCCAGGACATGCTGGAGGGATTTATACACTCCATCTGGCCTGGGAATGCCTCAGAATCCCCTCAGGAGGATCTGAAGGACATGGAGATAAGGCTGCTGGATGAATGAGATCTGCTTTCCAGTAGAACACAGTTACAAATGAAACATACAGAAATGTAAATTTCCATTATGAAAAGCAATGAAAGTCAAACATTTTTATAGCAGTGAGAGCTCTGGAACCTAGAAAGCTGGCCCTCTTGTCCTTGGTACTCTTTAGTTTAATGAGATCACAAAGCAGCCCAGGTGGTTAACATCACTATACTGATGGCAAGTCACATGATGTGCTAAAGTGGATTTTTCACTTACCCCTGTGCCATTTGTAGCGCTGCTATTTGCAACGCTGCCATTTGCAACGCTGCCATTTGCAACGCTGCCATTTGGAATGTAAAACTACCTCAGCAGTGTTGAGAAACCAAAATAAAGGTAATTTGGTGCATAAGAAACAGTTTGATTTAGTTTTAACTAGTATAAAGTTCAGTAATTTAATCTAGTGGTTCCCAAATTAAGGGTCAGGCCACCTCCATCGGGACACGCAGTTAATCTGTGTTGTCATGATTTGATTAATGTGGTAGAAAAGAAAAACAAACCCCTGTGTCTTCAACACAGGGGTTGAACTTATTTGTCCTTTTTTCTAATTTGAGGATTTTTGGATCAGTGTTGGTTACTTGTACCTCTTTGGGTATTTTATTTATTTCAATACTTTAAACGAAACCATGTGAGAAGGATAAAGGCAAATCTCAGTTTGGTGAACTAAGCAAAAAACTCAAAAGCTAAAAAAAAGTGGCAGGGTTCCCCAGCTACATGCCTTTTTTTTGTATAATAAGTCAAAGAAGGAATGTTTTTCGAAGCCTGATATTTTTGTTTATTTAAAATCTCAGTCTGAAATGAAACTTAAACTTGAATTCCAGTTAAATGTGGAGGAATGAAGGTACTTCCTTCTTAAATGTAGTCGATTAACGCCAAAAAGGAAATATTTGAACACAATTTAATTACAATTGTAAAAAGCAAGACCAGAGTTGCAGTATTTGAGTAAATGCACTTATTTAGCACACACTAACACACACGCGCTCATCCAGATACTAGAAGATGAAGGAGGACAGTGACTTATGTTGGCCTAAGAGTACATTTATTACTTTTTAAGCTCAGATCCCTGTTTTTGTCTCTCAAATCAGATCTGTCACCTCCCAGTGACTGCAGGATATTCTCCAACACGATCACATTCATCACTTCTTATTTTTCTCCAGTTGTTGCCATGATTTTCACATCCATTACAAAACATCATCTTAATGTAGATGTCATTTGTCTGAGTGTTTTCTATTAGATGAAAAGCAATAGATCGTATATTAAGTGCCAGGTCTTAATATACGCTTTCCCCGATTGTCTCTTCTTTCCATCATTTTTCAAATCTCCCCAAAGACAGTCTGTTCCAAAGCTGTTAGATGAATGAAAGAGAAGACAAGAGGAATCTGAGGCTGTGGAAATTGTGCATATTCTCCAGTGCGGGGACTCTCAGCCTTTCAATGGGGTTTAATCCCATAAAAGTTGTGATTGTACAACTAAGTAATACGGAACAAAGGCGGCAATGTGAAAGTTCTCTGGAGGATTAAAAAACTGCTCAGCTTTAAAGCTTATAAAGTACTCATCAGTGGTGCACCAGCTACTGTGCAATTTAAAAGCATAACACGGTGTTTGAAAAATCAAAAGATCATAGAAAAAGGTTCACTGCATGGTTGCAGAAAGACAATTCTGTCTATGTTCAGATCTTAAGTCTTCATTTTCCTCTTATAGGAGAGAAGCTTTGTGACACCTGTAAATTATTACTGTTTGCAACTGTCAGTGCAGTTTCGCCTTATTGATTATAAAGAATCACGTTGTCGTGTTTGCAGACATGCCTGGAAACTGGCAGTCATTATGTTGACGCTGTGATTACAGACTTGTTCAGACAACCTATAGTTTCTCTCTTCAGTATAATATTATTGCTGTCACTCTGCTTTCATCAGTTGTTCAAATAACCTGGCTGAAGTCCTGCAAAGCCCTTATTAAAAGCCTGTCAGATGATAATTGACTTTTTTTGTTTTTAACAGGAAGAAGGAGCTATTGTCAAGGGATGACCTTCAGCTGTCATGGCGACCACTATATAATCTTTACGAGAGGGTTGTCTACTCCAAAACGGAGCACCTTGGACTCATCTGGTTCCCCAAGTATGTAGTTTTACCTTTATGATGACCTGCTGTGAGATTTAGATGAGAAGAGACTTTCATGCATATGCTAAATGCTGTTTCCTCCAACTACTATTGATTCATATTTATTAAGCTTTCCTAAAGAAAGCGAACATGTCAAATTATATGTCAGATAGTAGC